>NW_028145471.1:0-5000 GCF_977016875.1 Pavona decussata | reverse complement strand
AAGTTTATAACTTTCTTGTCTCAAATTCGTGAAAATAAGCGAAAATCGAGCCACATCTGCATCCTTTTTTTGTCTAAAATTCGTGAAAACAGTCAAAAATTGAGAAATAAGTTCATTCTTTTCCTGGTCTCAAATTTGGCTACTAGCGAAAAATCGAGCAATAATTTTCATCATTTTCTTTTTTTTTGTGCTTGTTGTGTTGTGTTGAATAGATTTGTTTATTTTTTGTCATCTGTTGTAACATATTGTTGTGTTGTGTTGAGTTGAGTTTAGTTTAGTAGGTTTGTTTTGTTCTGTTGTTGTCCTATTGTTGTATTGTGTTGTGTTGAGTTCAGTTGAGTTGATTGGGTTTGTTTTGCTCTTTTCTTATGCCCTATTGTTGTCTCCTGTTGAGGGAGTTGAGTTGAATTTAGTTAAGTCTGTTTGGGTTCTTTGTTTTGCCCTTGTGCTGTCTTGTGTTATGTTATGCTCAAAGGTGATTGGATGGTGAGATAATTGTATTTCGTTCTGAAGTGTAGTGTTCTATGGTTCATTGAATAACAAAATAGGAGGGTTCATTCTGTATACTGTGCGCTTAGTTTACTGATTCCGCCCAAACCATCCGGGTGGTGTCGCACTTATATAGGCAAACAACAATAGCTTGAAGGCAAAACCAATCAGAAGCAAGTGGCGTCATCATGCATTAACCAACGGAAAAAAAGCAATGGAATAATTAATGCAAAGAACTTGACAAAATTGAAATGGATTAGCATAAGTGACTGAAAATATAAAAAGAAAAATATTCGCGAAAATATTCGCCTTTGTTAAAGTAGGCCGCTAGAAAAGAAAAGAAATAGATTCGCGTGGGATATTTATGAGATATTGAGCTAGTTGAAGACGTGTATTTTTAAATCACGGATTCTCCGGAAAATCGATCTGAAACAGCCTTTCCTTCAGTTTTCGTAAGAAGGTTTCTTGGTAAATTCGGTTCGCTGGCGTGTTAACGTAACTACAAATCAATTGTGTTGATCGTTTCATGTAAAGTTTTCCTGTTCAGTAAACCTCAACTGGCTTCCAGTTGGTCCCTTCAAAAGCATAAAGTTTTGTGTTCTATTCAAGTACGAAGTTTAAAGGTTCTTATGTTGATGATTTCTGTAACAGTATACAACTTTACTGCTAAGAGCTTACGCGCGACAATTTCTGGTCTCAAATTCCAGAAAACAACCAAAAAACGAGCAAAAATTGCGTTCCGTTATGGTCCCAAATTGTTTAAAATGGGCGAAATTCGAGAAATAACTTCATTCCTTTCTAGTCTGAAATTGAAAAAAAAAAATAGCGTAAATCGAGCAATAATTTACTTCATTCCTTAATTACTGGTCTCAAATCGATGAAGATTACCAAAAATCAAGCATCTAATTCATTCCTTCTGGTGTTAAAATACTGGAAATAGCCAAAAATATATATAGAGCAATAAGTTCATAACTTTCTGGGCCCAGTTGCTCGAAGCATGGTTAGCGCTAACCCGGGTTAAATACCATGACAACCTATATGTTTTAAGAGTGATTGTCAGTAAAAATCAAAGAAATCGTGGCCACGGTCAAAAAATCGATTTCGTTCATACTTTGTCAGTTTGAAGGCCTAGGTAAGTAACTGAAAGATATGAGGTCAGTTTTTTGAAATATTCCATTTAACGGCAGAAAACCACGAAAAACGGTCACCCTACCGGAAGCTCGGATTTCACCTAGCGGAAACTCGAAATTTTACACTTTTCAGCTTCTCGCTACACAGACGTTTACATAGCTGTGAATCTTTCTTAAGTATAATTGAATACATTGATTCTTCCTTAGTCAAACCATTGCAATAATTTTTATCTATACTCATTTGTCAGCGAACTGAGACCCGATTAAGAAGACACACTTTTCTCATTTACGCGAAGGTGTAAAATAATCCAAACTCAGCGGCGAAAAAAGCTGACCGGTAGTTCTTCAAATCCTCTGATATTATAACCAAAGATAGTTCAGTCATTGATTTTTAGGTCTACGTTTTTAAATCTTTAGGATCTAGTAGCACTTTTGCATGAACGCCGATCAAAATTCGATAAAATTCCAATTGAGCGCCTTTGAAATCTACAACTCTACATAACAAAGCACCATTGAATAAATCAACTCCTCGGCCAAAGTTTGTACATAAACATGAGGGTTTTACGTTTTTAGCGGTTTGAACCATTTTAAAGTATTTGTTGATGTTAAATATTGTCTACACAGGTAAAACAAACTATGAAACACCGAAACTACCACGACCTGAAATTAAGTCTCACAGGCTCGCTCCCTAATCTGTGTCACGCCCGAGCGACTTAGCTACAATTAGTACAGTAACAAACAGATATTTACATCTGTTGATTTAAAGTAAGTCTTTTTTTTAAAATATCTTACTCAACGATGTGCCAGGTTCCCCAATTAACTTGCTGAAATAAAAATAAAAGAAAACATCAATTCAAACTGAAACAATTAGAATTGATTTTATTAAGAATGAGAAGCTTTATGCCGTCGATAACCAACCAGAAGTACCTGTTCTCACGAAAATTGCATCGTTCTCTAAATAAATAAATCGAATTATCTTTATCTGTGAAACATTGCATCTAAAACCAGAGTTTATTGTCGGGGACGTTCATAGAACAGCGATGTCTTATTCGTTCTTGAATATTGTTGGTGGGATTTGCGGTGCAGACGAACGCACAAGTTCTTCAACTTCCGTCACGCCACTCACGCGGTGTAACAGGGATATAAAAACTCACAAAAAGTCGTTGAAATTTTCCGGAATTGAAACGGAGGTAGAATTAATTTTGGCGAGATGTGCATGTTTTCAGAAGCCGGCGAATTTATCGGATATGGCCATTTGTCCGGTTCATCGTGCCAAGTTAGGTATAGGTTGGCGAAGGACGGGTAATCTTTGCACCATCCCAGAAGTTGTTTCTGGTCACTGCATGCAAGGAGCTGAGGAAGGCACCCGCACTGGAAAAAGGAATAAATTTATACCAATCCATGAAGATATTTGAACTTTCAAAACAGCTCGTCCCTGTGGGCTCAGGTAAGCAACCAACTACTTGATGTTCTACCAAACAGAAACTGTCTCCAATATATAATTTTTAGTCTAAAGAAAGAGCAAGGCTTATTTCACGGTCAGGGAAGTATATTTTCCAATATTTCGAAAGGCACGGCCTTTCTTCTTCGGGGTATGTTTGAGACAAACATACCCTCAAACATACCCTGAAGAAGAAAGGCCGTGCCTTTCGAAATATTGGAAAATATACTTCCCTGACCGTGAAATCAGCCTTGCTCTTTTTTTTAGATTATTTGCTTTAAATTTGTTTTGCTAAATCGCTACTACTGTTTTGCTTAACCGCTACTAACCGAATTCCAGGTCGCGCAATCCATAAAAAAAATGAGAGGCATGAAATAAAGGTTGTCATAAAAATATTGGATTGGATAACTGAATGAAGAGATAAGTAATGGGAAATGACCCTCACCACCCCTACTTATTTCTCTCCGTCGTTTAAACAAATGATTCTTTCATATAATCTTAAGTTATCAGAATGAATAGAGTAAAAATAGTGATAAACTGTGTTTGCAAGGACCACCGTGAGAAAATAAAAGTACCGGATCCTGTAGTGAAGGATCTAATCAGCAAAAAAATTTTAAAGCAAATAATCTAAAAAAAAGAGCAAGGCTGATTTCACGGTCAGGGAAGTATATTTTCCAATATTTCGAAAGGCACGGCCTTTCTTCTTCAGGGTATGTTTGAGGGTAGTCTTGTCTGGTGGTGTTTTTCCATGACGACAACATTAAGAAAAGCGTCAAACAGCTGTTACAAGAGCAACGCGATAAGGTTTGTCCCTATTATAAAATTACGATCTTACTATTAACCATGAAGACCATTTTGTAAGTGGGACAAGCACGGTACAACATACATTGTAGTGTTTGAATAAGGAATCTGGTAAGGAAAATTTCATGCTGTTGAAAACTGAGAGACGCATTAGCTCTACGGGAAGCATACAGTTTTCTTTTCCATTTTTCGTATAGTACTTGTCGTTAAAATTTCCCGCGAACGTTAGCCTGAGGTTGCCCATCAGTGCCTACTTTTGTTACTGCGCATACGTTCTGCGTATCTCAAGATACTCGGGTTTCCTATGGGTGGTGCATAGTAATACAAGGATATTTTTGCGCGGGTTAAAACTATGCAGAGAAAGCAGAACTTAGCAAGGGCTCTTGGTATCCAAAAAGAAAACTGGGGGTAACCATAAAGCTTCAGTTTGCGAAAAAAAAAAAATGCTATAGTCGATACATTGCTTTGTATTTTACTCCTTTTTTCGGAATAATTGTTACTTAATTTTCTCCAAAAAATGCGTGGTTACTCTCAATTTTCTCTTTGGATTCCAATAGCCCTTGCTAAATTCTGCTTTCCCCGCATAGTCATAAACCACACAAAAATACTTCTTTTAATTATTAGTAGGCACCGTTTTAATTTCAACAGTAGGAAAGTCTTTCCACGTTTCAAATATCTAGATTATATCTTTTATGGAAATCATTTCACCCCTGTCAGTTCGCGCTACTTGTGCCGTACTTTCAAAAGTGGCTGTTTCGATAGCAAAATCTTCTGTAAATTTGTAGTTTTCGTCTCATTTTAATGGTGAAGAATTTAGGACCGAGTTGTTCACAGCCTGATTAAGCTAATCCTGGGTTAGCGTGAACTCTGATGGTACTTTAATTACTAATCAATAAGGGTGCTTCCAAAAGATTTTTGCCCTTTAGTTTTGACCTAGACTTTTCTTTACCAATTAGCTTAAAATTAGTAACAATCAAATTAGGGAGTGCGTTCGATGATCTCGATCCCAGGCTTTCTCTGCTTTGCCAAGTTCGTCATGATGTCATCGGCGGAGAGAGGCGACAGCCGGAAATACGCCTGTATTCGCAGGCTAAATCTGCGGGGGATGCCAGATATGCGTCCCAAGATCCATTCATTCA
>NW_028145470.1:6855000-6913667 GCF_977016875.1 Pavona decussata | reverse complement strand
GTAAGGTTGGGGGGTTGGGGGACGGATTCTGTTACCTCTCCATAACTTCGCAAGTATAAAGAGTTTTGGACATAAGGCAGGCCTATTATTCTAGACCGCGGGCTTGGGGCGGATTCTGCCTTCGACTAACTTGAAACTGACTAACTCCATAACGTTTTCAAAAAATTACCTGGGAAAAATTTTATGCAGTTGGTTAGTGTTCATTGACTTTGATGTTACCATGGCAACCAATTTTTGACAGGCAGTTTTTTCACAAAATGGAAAATGCTTATTATCATGAAGAAAAAGTTACTTTTCTTACTACAACTTTTGTGCTTTAAGCTCATATTAGGCGTGTTCCTTTTCAGGTTTTGATTTTCAATTTCAACTTTAGCTCTTTTCTGAAGTTATGGGAAAATCCAGAAATCCAAGATGACGGATCCATAATGACTGCCATTTGGCAATCATGACGTTAAATTACTATGTCATATGATGTCATTAATTACCGCTGCCGTCATAGCCTTTATACTTGCAAAGGGGAAGAGACCCAGAAGACAAAACAAAAAACCATTGTAGATTGTATTAACCTGTCTTGTAAACTTGTAAAGGAACACGCCTAATATGAGCTTAAAGCACAAAAGTTGTAGTAAGAAAAGTAACTTTTTCTTCATGGTAATAAGGCATTTTCCATTTTGTGAAAAAACTGCCTGTCAAAAATTGGTTGCCATGGCAACATCAAAGTCAATGAACACTAACCAACTGCATAAAATTTTTCCCAGGTAATTTTTTGAAAACGTTATGAAGTTAGTCAGTTTCAAGTTCGTCGAGAGCAGAATCCGCCCCAAGCCCGCGGTCTAGAATAATAGGCCTGCCTTATGTCCAAAACTCTTTATACTTGCGAAGTTATGGAGAGGTATCAGAATCCGTCCCCCAACCCCCCAACCTTACCCCGGCCTGAAAAGACAAAGAAAATCCCGTTCTAGATAGGTTTATTGTTTTTAAAACACACCGGCCGTTTTCATTTCCTTTATAACGGATCAAAAGCTTGGCTTCCACACTAGGCTTTCATAGCGTTTTTCTCCAAAACGTGCCATCAGGAAATTTCACGTCCTAGTTTTACCGTGACGGCAAAGAAATGTATCAAAAAGTGTAGTGCACGTGCAGAGTTGTTGTTTTGGTAACAAAATATAATCTATTGCTTTTTGACGTTCTCGTTGCCGTCACTTCCCGTCGCCGTCGCGTTGCTGAAATTAAACTTCCTACTGAAACACTCAAACGACCTAATACTCTACGGAAAAACATTTCAAAAATTATCTGCACATGCTATAACTGGACCTACCCGCGACGTTTGAGGAAGGTTTTCGAGAACCTCCATCTCCGCTGTCTATATTTTAAACGAAAGGGCTCCACTTTCATATTTTGACAACTGTCAGAACTCCCGTGCACTGATGGACGTAATATATCAGACACGAGACACAGTGTTTCATCACATATAAAATACCGAGAAGAGAGTTGAAAATACGATGCGTAGCGGAGCATTTTTGACGAACTTCGAGGTTTTGATATAACTTCCCAAACAAACTGATTTTGAAGGGGAAATTAAGGATGCAAAATGAGGAGTTTTTCATCATATATACAAACATGTCACGGTACATGATTTCCTTTGTCTTTAGCTTTTGAATTTCATATCAAAAGCAGCGTGGTCTGTATCTAAACAAGGTCAACCTTAGCCTCGCTTCCAATCCAAGACCAGGTCACTAAGCACAACTGTAAAATGGCCTATTTTTTAATCTTCAAATGATTTAAAGAAATATTTTATCGCAATTTTTTCATAGTTAAATATTTTGTGCTACCCTCAATAAATAAAGACTGAACTTACTTACTGATGGTTTTTTCATGCACCTCCGCTAATGTTATCTCCTGCATAAAATACACTTTATGCAAAAAGTTATACATTCAGTGAGACAGGAAGGAGAATAGCACTGAAAGAAATGACAAAGATGATTCCAAACCAGTTGCTCGACACTTTTACCTTCCTAACCATTCTTACAAATACATGACAGCCACAACAAGAGTTTAGAGCAACACTTTTTCTTTACCTTTTCTTTTTTCTTTCTTTCTTTTTATTTTTCTTCTTTAAATAAAAAATAATTTGTATTTTTATTCAGTACTCTTAACTTCTATGATTTGTCCTATAGTTCTAGGAAGCCTATAGTTAATAAGTCCCCGGCTTCTATATAGGCTTCCTAGCCTTTAACCCATTTAATATTGTAAATAGTTTATATATAGGAATATTGTAACAGTAGGAATATTGTGTGTCGTCTATGATGTATTTATGTTGTATTTTTTTTGGTTATTGGCAAAATAAATTGAATTGAATTGAATTTCAAATCAGTACTCTTAAGCCAGCGACACATCTGGCGATTTTATACGCTGATCGGGGCGAATTTGATCGCCAGCGATTTTCGCCCCCGATTAATGCGGACACACTTGGCGATTTTTTTCGCCGATCGCGGCGATGTGGCAGTTTCGAAAAGTCGTTTGATAGAATTTTCCAATCTGATGGGTTGACTTTACTGGAGATTCGCAGTGATGAGCGTAGAAAATCACAACTGTGTATCTACCTTTCATCCGATTATGCAACTGCTTTACGACATCGAACTCAACCCGAGACGGAATCAAAAGGCGTCAAAACGGCAGGCACAGTAGCTCATTTAAACGTTCGGTCGTTGAAATGCCGAGATCATTTTATCCAAGCCAAACAGACAGTGCTTGAAAATAAGTTCGACATTTTAACTATCTCTGAATCATGGTTGGACAATTCTGTCACGAACTTGGAACTACAAATACCAGGATAAGATTTATATCGTGTCGATAGACAGGACAAGAAAGGTGGTGACGTTTTTGTTTATATTCTACAGAGCTACGAGACTGAAGTTCTTTGGGATATTTCTGGTTTATCGGATGCTGGTTTCCACCAGCCCTGGATTAAGGTCCAAGTACACAACATTCGCTCTTTTTTTATCTGCACTGCCTACAGGCCGCCTGATGTACCAGTGAGATGTTTTGATACGGATTTGACTCCCAGCCTCATTGCTGCGTCTTTACACAATAAACCAATACACATTTTAGGGGATTTAAACTGTAACCTTTTAAATCCCAAAAATCCTGACTCCAGAGCTTTACTTGATTTTTGTCACTTGTATAATCTATCTCAGATGGTTACAACACCAACTCGAGTGACCGCTTCAACCGAGACACTTATAGATGTTATTTTGTCCTCAAACGAGCAACAAGTCCAGGAAACAACCGTCAAACCGTGCTGAATAAGCAATCATGATATTGTTTGCACTACGCTTCGCTTGAAAAATTAACGTCAAAAGCCAACTTATATTACAACAAGGAGCTTCAAACATTACCGGCCCGATCAATTTCTTGTCAACGTTTCGCAAGTACCCTGGTCCGTTTTGGACGTTTTTGATGACCCTAAAGATAAATTGAACGCGTTTAACGTATTATTCAACAATGTTTTAGACGAACATGCTCCTATCAAAATAGTCAAAATTCGTGCCAGTGGACGTCCCAACCTTTTTGTAACGTGCGAAATTCGGGACCTTATGAGATCTAGGGACCAATGGAAGAAGGTACGGCCCAAAGAAACGAAGATCCACATGCTTGGTCTGTATACAAGAATCTTTGTCGCGAAGTCAAACGTGAAATACGGACGGCTGAGAACACATTCATTGCGGAGCATGTTGTGAACAACAAAAACAACTCTAATTGCCTCTGGAAAGCAATCCGCTTGTGCATACCCAAGAAGTCCGCCTCCCAGAGGAATTATTCCAAAGATGAAAAAATTGTTGCTGATGAGTTTAATAATTTCTTTTCCGATATGGGAAAGAGTACAATCAATAAAATTGCTAAATTAGCAGAGGAATCGAATTATACTCTCAATCAATTTATTCCGAGAATCTTCCCATTGTCAGAGCAGTTCACCTTCAACGCAGTGGAGTGCGAACAAATACAAAAAATAGTCACGTCAATGGCGAGTGGTAAAGCCCCCTGGGATTGATAAAATTCCAATTCGTGTGATCAAAGATTGTTTACCTGCTATCTTGCCATCGTTAACGTCTAGTATTAACGCTACCTTCGAGTTTGACCCCTTCGTTTTGGCCTGGAAAACAGCTGAAGTGACGCCGATACCCAAGGTTGGATAGCACGACATTCCAAACAATAATAGACCGATTTCGCTTCTCCCTGTCCTTTCTAAAGTCTGTGAGCGCGCCGCTCACGATCAATTTACGTCATATCTACTCTCGAGAGGCCGTTTATCATCCAAACAAAGCGGAAATAAGCAGTGGCATTCGACAGAAACATCTGTCATTCAAACAACTGACGAAACCCTAAAAACCATTGATGAAAAGAAACTAACTGCAGTTGTCCTTCTAAGGCCTACTCTGGGACCTTAAGTCGCCTTCTTGGCAGTTTGCCATATTTATGCGATAAACTGCCCACCTATGAATAAGCACCCACGTCGAATAAGCGCCAACCCCGAAAGCCCAAAAAGTGAATGAGAGCCTGCCCTCAAATAAGAGCCCACCCTGCCCCTTCCCAACAAAATACATTTCTGTACTAGCCCAGCATGAAGTAAGATCAGTGTCAGTTGTGTTCCAAAATTGGTTTTAGATACGATACTCGACAAACTTTTATATCGTTTATGTTAGATTTTGCACTTTTTGTGTCTTGTTCAAGCGAAATAAATGTTGGGAGACCCTCATGGTCCCAAAATTAAGTGCCCGGGGTAGTTAATGGAATAAATACGGTATTAACACGTGTGTTTTAAAGCAGGTATAAAATTAAGCAATGGATTCAAACTGTGCCGAGGCTTAGGTCATGTGCAATTACTGAGGCATGGAAAGGAAAACATGAACAGAGTTGTGGAAACCTTTTCCTGCATGAACTTTTTATTGGAATATTTTGGATAACACAAATAAATAAAATGAGCTTTTCTTCTCTGATAAGAAGATAATAACTTTTTCTAACTAGGTCCTAAAAAAAAATCAAGAGTCAATGTCTCTTATGAAGAATTGATCAACTCTATAAGCTTAAGTGCACACTGTATGAAGGTTAAAATTATCCACTATCAGTCACTTACCGATTGGAAAACTTATCAGGTGCCATCGAACAGTACATAAATGCAAGAAAGGATAACTTCTGGATATTGACGTGCCAAATCCATTCGCGATGAGTGTCCATTTCACAACATTACCATTTGACTTAGCATTTGTAAACAAACAAAGAAGCTGAAATGTGCCAGGCGTTCAGAATAGCTAAAGCTCGTTCTGATTTCATACATACATTAAATTCAGTTTCTTGCCGCATATCTTCATTGCTAAAATGTTTCCTGTAATTGACCATTATATAGAAATGCACTTTTACGGACATCGTTTCTACTGCGACTGGAAATAATTCGAAAACCTCTTAAAATAAATCTAGGAATTCACAAGTTGCATGCGTTTGAAAGAAGTGTGGGCACTGGGAACAAATAGAGATGCATGCTGGGATGGGTCGCTGGGACGATCGTCTTCAAAATGGCGGCGCCAATGCATGCTTTCAAGGTTTGTGTACATTTTTGTGAATTTGTTTTGCGTATTCTTGTTCTGTTATGTTGTCATCAGTTGAACGGTATATATTTTCTTTTAAATAGGGAAAACGCTACAGAAGGAGGCGTATCACATTTTTATAGCTGGATTTCTGGCTTGGAGGAATTCAGGTATTGACATAAGTGCTATATTAATGAATGTAACAAAATGCTGTAGTTAATCAAATTATTTGATATAAGCTTGCCAAGCTTAATGTGTATTAAATATACCATTGTGATTGATTGAGTGATTTTTGATACTCTTTACATATTTGACATATTTATTACCGATCAATACTCTTGTAGATGAATTATGTGTCAAAACATTCCAGATGTGATCACTTGTGGGCATAATGTGCATCATGTCAAATTTTTTCGGGGATGATCACCCATGGAGTTTCCTGATACATAATGCATGCATAATAACAATCAAGGCAATATTTTATTTCCTTTCTTGGACACATTTTGTTCAAGTCTATGCGTGTTAGTTAAGGTCATATTGAAGGCCTTTCTGGGCCTGAACTGGGGTGTCTGTACTGAGGACTTTAAATCTTTGTGATGATGAAGCCTTACCAGTTATCTTAACAGCTATATGCATTTTAAGGCTTGGTTCCTTGATTGGTGGATTACAATAAATCATTCACAGACGAGAACATCCTGTTTGCCTTTAAGGGTAAGGGTTCCATATCCATGTGGGACCTAAACAAGGCAAATTAATTGTATATGTCCACTATGGTATATTAATAGGCCTAACTATACGTGGACAACAGTCTAGCTTACTCCCCGCACCTTGTGTAAAATTCTCCTTAAGTCGCCCAAAATCGCCTTAAGTCGCCTTAAATCGTCTCAAGTCGCTTAAAATCGCTTCAATTTTACAGTGTGTTTTGCTTAAGTCGCCTTAAATCGCCCTAAGTCGCTCAAAGTTACGGCGACTTGAGGTCCCAGATTAGGCCTCTTCTAGATCTAAGCAAAGCTTTCGACAGTATTGACCATCAAATACTTCCCGCTAAGTTACAGGACATCGGTGCGTCCAGACCTGTGATAGAATGGTTCGGAAGCTACTTAACCTCACGATACCAATTCGTGTGAATAAATACAACTTTGTCGACCAAACTACCTGTTAGCTATGGCGTTCCACAAGGGAGCATCTTTGGACCATTACTCTTTAACATCTATGTTAATGACCTCCCTTCCGTGACAGAAAATTGTTCATCGCAGTGTTACGTCGACGATACCAAACTACGCCTGTCATTTCAATTCCAAGATCAGCACGAAGCAATAGCAAAGATCAATAAGGACTTGTTAAATATTCGGAATTGGTGCTTTGATAAACAGCTTTTACTCAACCCAGATAAAACAAAACTAGTGATATTCGGCAGCCGGCAAATGACTGCTAAGGTTAGCGACTTCAGGCTATTTCTATTGGGGAAGGAACTCGAGCCCGTTAAGGCCGCAAGAGACCTTGGTGTAACACTGGACTCTAATTTAACGTATAATGAGCATACTGTTTCCACTGTATCCTCTTGCATGTCACGGTTAGGCCAAATTAACCGCGTTAAGCATATTTTTGATAAGCGCGCTACGAATAGCTTTGCTGCCGGCTTTCAAAGTATTAACCTTAAACTATGGTAACACAACATTCATAATCCGACTGATTCTGTCTGTATTAATGTGAAGTCATTTTTGCCTACCTTCAAAGCAACTGGTACGTTCAATCTCTGCGGCTATTCTGTCGACTAGGTTCTTAACCTTTTCTTGCTGTTTTTTAACCTCGTCGTTTTGCTTGCAAATCGCATCAATGACTTCTTTTTCAGCGGTGGTAGCTGCAACTTGTTTTTGGTAACACTCTGAAAACATTACGTAATACCACGAGAAAAATGTTATTTTAGTCATTGACAACTCTGGAGGGAAACTTTAGTAGATAGGAATTAGGGAGTCAACGCCATGTGGTGGTGGTGGAGGTGACGTCACAATAGGCTAGGGATTATCGTCATCAAAACTGATGACATCATAATCTAAAAATAGAGAAGTGGTCGTGGGGGTAACGTCACAATAGGCTAGGGATTATCGTCATCAAAACTGATGACATCATAATCTAAAAAATAGAAAAGTGGTGGTGGGGGTGACGTCACAATAGGCTAGGGATTAACGTCATCAAAACTAATGACATAATCTAAAAATAGATTAAAATGATGTAATGGAATTATTTTTAACCATAGCGATCAATTGTGAACATTGGTAGTACACTCTACATACCTGGAATTGATTTTTAACGGTATCGCCTTATAGCAAGAACTATTATTGTTCCCTCGGATGAAATAGCATCTCTTATGAAAGAATTTTGCGATCTCCCATAAAAAATTCTTAAAAAGTCTTGTTTTAAAAAAAAACGCTACGTTTTCCCGTGTTTCTGATATGCTTCAATAAATGATTGTAGATTTTTTTGCTCCACCGAAAGTAAAAGCCCTTTGGCCTTTTGGAAGCCTACACTTGGGCAGTGTGAAGTCATTATTTTGCCTGGCGTTCCTTTGGTGAATTTTTGAAGGGTGTTGAAGTCATTCTCGAAGATAACCGGGAGTTAGGTTGTTCATTCATTTGTATACAGTAGTCTATTTTCATTGTCCGTAAGCGTATGAAAAAGCGATTACTGCCAAGCACATTATTCACGAATTGTGAGTTTCAGTAATAATCATACATTTTCAGTGATTCAATTTTGGATGAATTTGATCGAGATTGTGATTTTGTAGGTTATAAAAGGTGAAATCATACATCAGACATCGGACTCGTGTTTCGATTCACGCACCGTTACTTAAGAGCCGCTGCCTGGAAGAATCGAGAACTGCATTTCATCGACCACTTGGTCGAATTTCTGATATTTCGCCTGAAGATACCCTTGAATTAACTATTTTCGAAAAAAATATTTTAAAGTTCCAAGGTATTTTATTTTTTGAGAAAATTGCGAGAGTTTGAAATGCGGCCTAGGTGCGGTCACGGGCCGATGAAAACCGCAAAAAATTTAGGTCAAAGGACGAAGCACCGTTCACGGTGTAAAATAACCCAATGAACTTGAAACTTTACACAAACCCTTACCAACCATCTCACAAGAAAATTAATACAATAAACATTCCAAACTCGCTGGCTGCTTTCTAAAGCATGAAGATTTGTGTACGCTACTCAAAATGGCCTCGAAACTAATGCCTATTTTCATTAAAATAAAAGTGTTTCTGGTATGTCATTTTCTCTAAATTAAATCTCATATCTCGAAAGACGAAGAAAAGAACTTTATTTGCTCCAAGTTTCAAGCTCTGATTCAAACTCTTTCCCACTCAAGGAAGATCGAATATGCGTGTGATACTTGCCGCTCGCAATTCACGTCACGAATTATGAGAACAGAACCGATTCACAAACACTTGACATCTGGAGCTCGTGAATGTTTCCAAACATCACATATTAGGCCCTAAAACTAATCAGATTGACTGAAGACAGCCATTCAATGTTTTTCGATCCCAGATTTCTTTCCTATTCTGTTCTAAAATAATACAGTTATTCCGGTCAATTAGCCTGCGAAACATGTGCAACAAATTTGCATACCATTTCGATGTCGCAGGAAAAAGTAGTGCAAATCAAACTTTACAGCTCCTTTATCTTCTTAAATGAAGCAGTCGATCAGTAAAACGGAGAAAAACGTGTGACTTTGTTCCTTCCGTGTTGTTTTGAGTATTCGTTTTTAGCAGCGACGGCTAAAATCAATAAGCCAGTGTGACACTGAACAACTGTAACTCGATATTCACTTCGTTGATGTGGGTAACGCGCACGTGATCCTGGCCAGGCACTTTGCGCGTTCAGGGCGCTTTCAGAAAAGTACTGCTTGAGGGCCAAGCTATGACCACCCTGGTGAATGACCTTGTCAAGCTTAAAGACTGTACAAGAGATCTGAGAGCCCACCTTTCCAGCTTTGTTTTTTTCCGCGAAAAAACTCGACGTTAAAGTATTAGTGTCAGTTTTTGGTTTTTTGACTTACAGTAATGCAGATCCTGGAACGTCGATTTTTCGCAAAAAAAATCTATCCATAACCACCATCACCACAATTAAAAATATAAAATTTTTAACTTTGAGGGTATCAGAGTAGTGAATTCCCCACCGACCAACCCGACCTCCCCCATTCCCGTCCTCATCCCCCCCCCCCCTTTCGATAAGCGTCAATTGTGGTTATTGTTTACTTTCCTAAACCGGTTTTCTCGTTGTTCCTGCCAGTTTCTTTCAATTTCCGAGAAGACAGGAATCTTGCCAGCCTTGGTCTGTCTGATGATGGCCACGAAAACTAACTTATTAGCGCAAGCGAGTGAGGGCCGTAACTACCTTATCACTAGAACGTGCGGGTAAGGGCCGTATTTCGCCTATACATTTTCCAATATCAGATTTCCTGTTATTATTTTTTTTCACGGAGTTGAAAAAAACTGGCAGGAGCAGCAAGAAAACGGTCATTAGGAACGTAAACAATAACCACAGCATTACTGACGCTCATTGCTAGGGGGGAGGGGGAGGTCGGGTTGGTGGTCGGTGGGAAATTCGCCAAACCCCGTGCGCTCAATACTTTCCTAGATGGACTGGCAGAGCTCGGAGTGAATAAGCGACTGATCAAAACCTAGAAAACTTCTAAGCGATTTGTTAGAAAAAGAAAGAGGATACCAGGATAAAGAGGAAGAATCAGGTAATGAGGCCAATGATGAAAACTTGTCGGACAGCAGTGAAGAGGAAGAAACCAGTTCTGAAAATAGCCAACCTGAAGAGTCTCATAACAGCGGCCTGGAAAGTGATTGGGAAGAAGAGGCCGAGAATAGCGACTCGGCTGAAAATTCAACGATAGCTCAGGCAAAACTTCATGATCCGTGCCGACACTGTCACATGGAATTGATACCGTAGTCATGAAATGTCCTAAGTGCTTTTGGGAAGATAACTGTAAAGTTTGCCCTATATGTGATCACAAGATTCCTCTTGAACGAAAGCACGCGAAAGAATCTCTCCGTCGATGTTATGATTGTGGAGCAATCACACACAAGGATGAAAGGACATCAAAAATGACATTCTATCCCCCTAGCGATGAAGAGGATAAAGATGATTAACGCTGTAATAAGAACTTTGCTTTGTACTTGAATTGTTGAACGATTTAAATAAAGCATTTTCAGTAAATTCTGAGCGTGTTTACTTTTTTCAGTGCGCGCCAAACATAACATGCAAATTAATTTAAGCAGGCAGGAATCGGTCAACCGTAATATTCTTAGTCATAAACAAAGACAACAAAAGACTGTTTTTACTGTTTTATCCTCGACAAAGCTCAACTTAATTAACATAATAGCTTAAGTAACGGTGCGTGAATCGAAACACGCGTCCGATGTCCTGATGTATGATTTCACCTTTTATAACCTACAAAATCACAATCTCGATCAAATTCATCCAAAATAGAATCACTGAAAATGTATGGTTATAACTGAAACTCACAATTCGTGAATAATGTGCTTGGCAGTAATCGCTTTTTCATACGCTTACGGACAATGAAAATAGACTACTGTATACAAATGAATGAACAACCTAACTCCCGGTTATCTTCGAGAATGACTTCAACACCCTTCACAAATTCACCAAAGGAACGCCAGGCAAAATAATGACTTCACACTGCCCAAGTGTAGGCTTCCGAAAGGCCAAAGGGTTTTACCTTCGGTGGAGCAAAAAAATCTACAATCATTTATTGAAGCATATCAGAACCACGGGAAAACGTAGCGTTTTTTTTAAAACAAGACTTTTTAAGAATTTTTTATGGGAGATCGCAAAATTCTTTCATAAGAGACGCTATTTCATCCGAGGGAACAATAATAGTTCTTGCTATAAGGCGATACCGGTAAAAATCAATTCCAGGTATGGAGAGTGTACTACCCATGTTCACAATTGATCGCTATGGTTAAAAATAATTCCATTACATCATTTTAATCTATTTTTAGATTATGTCATTAGTTTTGATGACGTTAATCCCTAGCCTATTGTGACGTCACCCCCACCACCACTTTTCTATTTTTTAGATTATGATGTCATCAGTTTTGATGACGATAATCCCTAGCCTATTGTGACGTCACCTCCACCACCACCACATGGCGTTAAATCCCTAATTCCTATCTACTAACTTTCGATAATTATAATTATCACGCTGTTGTAATAATCTTGGTTTATCAGAAATAAGAGACTAAACAACACATTTAATTTTTGTTTGTGTTTTTGTTTGTTAGTTTAATCTCTTTCTTTATATTCAACAGTCAATAAACCGTTGCTCAACAGCAACTTTCCACTCCGTGAGTACTCCTAATCCCCTCCCCGTCTTGACTTTTTTTTTTTCCAAAATCCTGTTTGAAAAGCTTCACAATCAATCAAGTCTGAGTTTCCTTGAGCTATGACAAATAACATAGCTTGTAAAGCAAAGGAGTAAAACATTGAAACTTTTTCGGGCAAAATAATAGCGAAATTGAACGATTCTTGATACATACGTTCAAAAACGTTCGAATTCATAACTTAAAACCGTTGTCTATTGTAAGGATGGCATCGTTTTTAATTATTACAAATATCAAAATTCCTTTCTTTTTGATTTAAACCCTATAATCCCAGTAAAAATTTCAATAGCAATAGGTCTTATTTTCACAAGAAAACGAAACAGTGAAGTATTCTGGCAGTTGCAATAAAGTGACGCCCTTCTCTCGTACCTAGATCTTGTTACTCTTTGGGAAAGAACAACTGGTAAAGTCCGTTTTCATGTGTCAGCAATCTGGAACTTAACCTAGAGTCCTTAGGGTCTTCGGTCAGCGGTTGATCGCCAGGAGAGACTCTGGAGAGTTCGGAAAAAAAATAAATGTTTCGATTGGCTGCCCCTAACGGTTTGTTTTGTTTACCACTGAAATCCTGCGGTAATAAAATTCCAGTTCCCCAGAGTCTCTCCCTGACGACCAGCCGCTGGTCAAATAGCCTGTGGACTCTTGATACGAGATTAATGTGTCAGGAATGTGACACAGCATAACTGCACTTGCTCAACATTTGTAGCAAAACGGTTTTGCTCACGTATTGCCCAAGATGGATTTTGAATATCAATTTTATCGCTATAAATGTCGGTAATAATATTTCACCTTTCGTATCCAGAAAAAGAAAATCAACGATTTCAAGTTTTTGGGAAAGAACAAAGACGCCGCTAATATAGGCTTTGTACGTTGACAATGGTAGCCAAAATGTGCGCGCTGTATCACGCGTATAAGTCAGTTATACGGGTCACATTGCCAAGAAAAATTTTCACAAGACTTTGAACAGAGAGACAACACTATTTAAAAACTGTATGTTTATGAAACTTGTCGCAGTTTAATCAACGTAAAATTTAAACCGATATGAGAAACCACTTTTAGTAAAATGACAAAAGTGTCAAGATAAGTTTTTCTACGAGCATGCAAAGCAAAGATCTGAAAAGTTATGTGCACGTGCCATTCTATTGGCCAATCAGATCGAAAGAACGTGACTTAGATGTTTTCTTCGAAACAAAGCATCTGGGTACGAGATTAGTGACTCCAATTTTCTATCGCTGTGAAAACGTTTGCGTTCAAGCGAAAACGAGTGAGCACCTAACACTCAATACTTATGAAGTTAAATTAAAGACAAACTAAGGAAACTATTCGGTGAATTCGAATCAATAAAAAATAATTTTTTGCAAACAAAGTTGGGAGTGTTTTATTTTAAAAGGAAATTTAAGTGTGTTTATGTTTTAAGTACGAGAGGTTTTGAAGTGAATGTTTTTTTTTTTTATTGCTACACGCTCTTAAAGCGTAGGTTAAATTGCCTTTCACTGTTTTAAATAATTAAAAAAAATCTATCCACGGTTATCCTTCAGCTAAATAGAAAAAAGAATGTTCTAGGTCTTTAGAGGTATATATGGTTGTTACAGCAACAGGAGTCGAACCTATTTACTGAGCTACAAGGGACTCCTCAGACCTAGGCCATTAAACTGCGTACTACGTATGTCTACCCTCTATCAGTTCACAACAAAACTTCTCTCCACTCTCCGTCTAAAATATCAGCTTAGGGTAAAAAACCTTTACTCTCTGCACCCACTCTTGGTAGAACTCTGATCACTAGCTAAGCCGTTATGAACTGATGAATATTTACCTCCAGACTCCACGGAGTGTTTTGCCATCACTGCCACATGGAACACTGTGATGACGAAGACAAGGAACATAGTTTTTTTAAAAGCCATCTTGATTCTAGCGAATAAAAGAAAAACCCCACGGTTCAATTATACATTTGTTACTGTAGACTACGAGCAAGTCTTTATTTTTCTGAGGGACTGTAAAGCAGGTGAACCTCACGAGCAAGCAAATAAATTTTTGCTCTTACTAGTGAGGTTCGCCAGCTTTACTCCCTGGCTAAGAAAATAAGGAACTTTTCATAGTCTAGTTACTGATTCGTATTGTGTAATTTGGCAGTGGTGAAAGATTGATATAAACGACTCCAATGTGAACTGTTCTCTCCTTTTTTGCCAGAAATACAAGCCAGTGTTAGTTGCACGTATCGATGCGTTATCTTAGTGAAGAAAAATGTTGACAGGCTAACGAAAGAAAAAAAAGAGAAAAGGAAAGCTAGAAAGGAAAAGAAAAAGAAGGAAAACAACACGGAAACAAGACAAAGATCAATTTTCTACTCTGTAGAACATACCTCAAGTTTGCAAACGTACGTTGTGTTAATCCTGAGCAGATGTCTTTTTTCAACTGGCTGTGTGTAGCTCACAGTAGTTATATATGTTAAAATATAAGCCCCGTTAGTGCCTAGGTAAGTACCAAAGTAAATCATTAATATTTAAACTGCAGTGTAAGTGCCTACTTGTAGGTAATTCAAACTGTCTAGTTAAGTGCCTAGGTAAATCATTAATATTTAAACTACCTACGTAAGTTCCTAGGTAGATCATTAATATTTAAACTGCAATGTAAGTGCCCAGGTAAATTAAACTGTCTGGGTAAGTGGCTAGGTAAATCATTAATATTCAAACTACCTAGGTAAATTATTAATGTACAAACTCCCTAAGTATAGCGTAAGTGCCTCTTTTTTCTTTTTTCAATATAATCACCTGACGCACATTTCGCAAACATTACTATCTCTGAGTCATGTCTTGCTTAATACGTTTGTTGTTATTACCTGTAAATATAATACAAGATGGTTTAAAACATTCACGTCCTATTGAAAAAAGAGTCGCGTGTTCCCTTTCACGCACCATAACCCAGGTTATTATGTTATTTCAGTTAAGCTTTGTTGGCGATTAAACAGTTCTGTAAATAAACAAAATAGTCTTTTGTTGTCTTTGTTTAATACAGTGCTCCGAATGAAAATATTCCAGCTGCTAAATTGTTGCATGCCAAACACACGCAAAGATTTTAGTAATAATTCTTTATTAAATTGTTCAACAATTCAAGTGCAAAAAAAAGTTTTTACCCTTGTAGGTTTGGTTTCTGCGAATTCGCCGCGATCTTTTCGATGGACGGTCAAGATCATCCGAGTAATTTTTAAACCGAATCAGGGAAGTTTTTTTCTTTTCGGTGTAAGTGAGGGTACTGTGGGAGGGGGTGTTAAGGTGGATGGGATGAGGGAAGTGAGGCTTCCGCGGGAGTTGTTTGTGTTGTCATTGGTCATTCTTATGCAGTCGTCGCCTGGTGTAGTCATTAGGGACCTTCAGATTTGACTACGAGTATGAGATTGAGTACACGTACGACTTTTCAAATCTAGTTTGCGTCACACCAATCTTGTTTGCTGGTAAACAAAAGGAAAGAGTGAGAGTTTTGAAGATGTGACTGATTTGAAATTTGAAAGTCGTACTCGTAGTCAAATCTGAAGGTCCCTTTTCTCTAAATTCAAAGAACGTTATAACATCAAGATAAATTTTCTGTCTTTTTAAGGAGTGATACCAGCTCTAAAACATCTGGTTTTATTAAATTCTCAGCCTCGGATATTGCATTTCTAGCGTTGTAATTGGTTCACTAAATCTCGGTTATCAGCTCATATACCGTAGTTTGACCTTATATGGAAAACGATTGCCCCAGGTGTCGCTAAGCTAAAAACTTTTTTCGGCGGGAATCGAAAGTTTCTTCAGAAAAATGGAGAAAAACAAAAAAGAAAAAAAAGAAAAGGAAAGAAAAGAAATACCAGACAATGACAACAATAAAAGCCACAAAGTTCGGAATGACACCATTTAATGGTACGTATCTCCGAAGTTTCCTTTAAAATCAGAAAAATTGCACGATTTTACGATTTAGATCACATAACAACAACAACAATAACAACGGGTTACCTTCAAAAATTTCAGGATGGCTTACAAATCCTGGCGGTAAGAGGTTAAAACCGATCGAAGAAATTTGTTATAAGAAGAGCTTAAGAGTGCCTGACTGTAACTTTCGAAAATCGCTGGCCAAGCTTGAAAAATCGAAACTCCTGATAATTTGCCTGAAGTTTACTTTTGGGGAACTATCTTCGAAAATATTATTTGAATGTTCTGGAAATTTTTAGTTTTCGAGAATTTTGGAGAAAACGAAATAACGGGTTTTGCCTCATTAATTATGCAAAAATTTCACTCAAAATTAGCCAAGTTCAATACGCTTGTGTTGAAACGGTACGCAACGCTAGAAAGCGAGGTCGGTTTTGAATAAGAGCATAACTCACCTACTTTCTATCAATGGGACCTATGTAAACTTTTGTAGAACTTTGGAGGGTTTTATGGCTCTTTGAAAAATTGACATTTTGAGGACTTCGCGATGAGGCGAAAATTGAGTAAGTTTGAAGGTTTAAAATGCATCTTGGTATGTCAGGTATCGACTCGAGAGGAACATTGTGATAAAGCTTGGGTCTTCGTCTTTATTAATACGAAATAAAAAATCTGGGCAATCTATGCACGCGCTGACGAAAACCAAAGTTAGCGAGGCTTCGTTAACAAATTTGCATAATTCGCAACTGTTGGGAAAATGCTATGTTGTGGCCACTTGGTGAAAACATTGACTCAGGCTATCTTCAAATGGTTATTTTACCCCACATTGCATTTGTCTGTTTCTCGTTCTTGTTTAATAACGTGGTAGAAAAGGTCTGGAAAAAAATGCGTGATCGGAAAAGAAAATATTCGTCAAATTTTGCATAATGCAAATCTTCCAATAAATCTTTCTGCAAAGGAATCTGATTGGGAAGGTTTCGTTAAGAGACCATTTGACCGAAACACCCCACATATAAGGAGTCAAAACAACGTTTAATAATTCGAGTTTAACCAATTATTGTCGAATCTTAACCTTAAATTAATAGTGCCAAACTGATACTCGCTATTGCGTTACCTGCGTCACGTCAGTAGCTGTCGATAAGTCTTAGAATGTAATGCCCACAAACCAACTTGTGCTGCAAAATTGCCAATTACAACAACTAGAAAAAAGACCTTTATTTACTGGCATATGAGTGGTTTTGATAAAAATAAAACGTTCACATTACACTTGAATCACGTTTAAAAGATACATGCTTGTCAAATGAGATGCGAAAGTTGAACATAGTGTCGGTCTAAGTGAATATTTTTAATTAAATCAAGTTTGTTTACTGGAATGCATGCAAATAGCTAGTCCAACCTTCTTCAGTAGCCTTCCAAATAATGATCACTCAGAATTGGGTCAGTCAAAAAAAACTCAATTTGTGTTGTTTGATACTGTACCTTCGTAAGTGACTGAAAAACAATGTCAGCTGGCACGCCATATTTTAACGTAATTACTGGTATGAAATATCACACAAGCTGGGATACACGCTTCAAAAAACCTGTGTGCCAATTTCCGTTGAACAAAATAATAACCTACCTACAGTCCACATTGGCTGTAGGGCATGCATTTATCTTTGTCGAATGTCAACAACAGAAACACGGGTATCTCAGTGACACTGTATACACGCAATGTCTACTGCATACATCACAGGTAGCCGAAGCTGTATGACCTTTGCTTGACCTTTATATGTCACGATGAGTGTTACGCAAGGGTGTAAATTATAAGAGTTTGTATGGGAATTTACGTATGTGTTTTGGAGTCGAAAGTAAAGGGCATGAATTGAACAAAAATTGCTTACCTTGTCTCCTTGATCTCTTGCCAGTGTTTGTGCGCCATATTTTGGCCATTTTAGTACGATTCCAGTGGGTTTTTAAAGGTTTGCTGAAAATTTTCCCCTCTCTATAAGATATCCCACTATAGATATATATCCCCAAAATCGTTGTCACTGTGGTAGCAATAGTATTCTTTGAAATAAATTGCAATGTTCACAACGCGGTCATTATAAAACACGAGTTGCAGACGAAGAACTGCGGACCACGGGGTGATAAAGTTCGTATTAGGATAGGAGGACTATGAACTACGGACTATGGACTGAATGCACGCCCTACAGTTCACATTGGCTGTAGGGCATGCATTTATCTTTGTCGAATGTCAACAACAGAAACACGGGTATCTCAGTGACACTGTATACACGAAATGTCTACTGCATGTACATGTCTATGTACGACATCTAGATGATTGTGCACGTGGGCTCATTGGCTGATCACGATCATGATCATCAAACATCCTTTTGCGAATTTAATCACGCCAGTTTTCACCATATCGAACCCTGAGATGAATGCTTAAAACTAAAATGACGGCTCTCTTCAGTACGTATTAAAAATCCAGCTGTTTCGCTGAGATAAAGCAAGATTTTATGTTTGCACTGTCGATCCTCACTATTTTATTCCAAGTCCTTGTTTTGTTTCTAAAAAAAAAAAAACAATAAAGGGACAAAAACAACTACCGAAACTTGATTTGATACATATTAAACTTACTGAGAATGAATACAAGAAAGATATGATTTTCAGACTTCAGTACTCCCTTAAACCCAGTCCGTAGTCCGTAGTCCGTAGTCCGAAGTCCTCCACTTACTTTAGTTTCTCTTTTATACCCAGTCCGTGGTCCGCAGTCCTTTGTCCGCGACTTAGACTTTATACTGACATCATTGTTGACGTTGCAACGAAAACTATTGCTACTGAAGTGACCAACCTTTCGGGGACATACATGGCAGGATATAGAGCGAAGAACATTTTCAGCAAACCTTTAAAAACTCACTGGAATCGTACTAAAATGGCCAAAATATGGCGCACAAACACTGGCAAGAGATCAAGGAGACAAGGTAAGCAATTTTTGTTCAATTTATGCCCTTCATTTTCGACTCCAAAACACGTTCGTAAATTCCCATACAAACCGTAATGATTTACACCATTGCGTAACACTCATCGTGACATATAAAGGTCAAGCAAAGGTCATACAGCTTCGGCTACCTGTGATGTATGCAGTAGACATTGCGTGTATACAGTGTCACTGAGATACCCGTGTTTCTGTTGTTGACATTCGACAAAGATAAATGCATGCCCTACAGCCAATGTGGACTGTAGGTAGGTTATTATTTTGTTCAACGGAACACAGGTTTTGAAGCGTGTATCCCTGCATGTGTGATATTTCATACCAGTAATTACGTTAAAATATGGCGTGCCAGCTGACATTGTTTTTCAGTCACTTGCGAAGGTACAGTATCAAACAACACGAACAGAGAGTTTTTTTGACTGACCCAATTCTGAGTGATCATTATTTGGAAGGCTACTGAAGAAGGTTGGACTAGCTATTTGAAAAAGCATGCATTCCAGTAAACAAACTTGATTTAATAAAAAATATTCACTTTGACCGACACTATGTCCAACTTTCCCATCTCATTTGACAAGCATGTATCTTTTAAACGTGATTCAAGTGTAATGTGAACGTTTTATTTTTATCAAAACCACTCATATGCCAGTAAATAAAGGTCTTTTTTCTAGTTGTTGTAATTGGCAATTTTGCAGCACAAGTTGGTTTGTGGGCATTACATTCTAAGACTTATCGACAGCTACTGACGTGACGCAGGTAACGCAATAACGAGTATCAGTTTGGCACTATTAATTTAAAGGTTAAGATTCGACAATAATTGGTTAAAATCGAATTATTAAACGTTGTTTTGACTCCTTATATGTGGGGTGTTTCGGTCAAATGGTCTCTTAACGAAACCTTCCCAATCAGATTCCTTTGCAGAAAGATTTATTGGAAGATTTGCATTATGCAAATTTCCCACCAGAATTTGACGAATATTTTCTTTTCCGATCACGCATTTTTTTCCAGACCTTTTCTACCACGTTATTAAACAAGAAAGAGAAACAGACAAATGCAATGTGGGGTAAAATAACCATTTGAAGATAGCCTGGGTCAATGTTTTCACCGAGTCGCCACAACATAGCATTTTCCCAACAGTTGCGAATTATGCAAATTTGTTAACGAAGCCTCGCTAACTTTGGTTTTCGTCAGCGCGTGCATAGATTGCCCAGATTTTTTATTTCGTATTAATAAAGACGAAGACCCAAGCTTTATCACAATGTTCCTCTCGA
The DNA here is from genome assembly GCF_977016875.1 of Pavona decussata. Taxonomy (NCBI): domain Eukaryota; kingdom Metazoa; phylum Cnidaria; class Anthozoa; order Scleractinia; family Agariciidae; genus Pavona; species Pavona decussata. The sequence goes on along the minus strand of NW_028145470.1, from coordinate 6,893,538 downwards.
GTCGATACCTGACATACCAAGATGCATTTTAAACCTTCAAACTTACTCAATTTTCGCCTCATCGCGAAGTCCTCAAAATGTCAATTTTTCAAAGAGCCATAAAACCCTCCAAAGTTCTACAAAAGTTTACATAGGTCCCATTGATAGAAAGTAGGTGAGTTATGCTCTTATTCAAAACCGACCTCGCTTTCTAGCGTTGCGTACCGTTTCAACACAAGCGTATTGAACTTGGCTAATTTTGAGTGAAATTTTTGCATAATTAATGAGGCAAAACCCGTTATTTCGTTTTCTCCAAAATTCTCGAAAACTAAAAATTTCCAGAACATTCAAATAATATTTTCGAAGATAGTTCCCCAAAAGTAAACTTCAGGCAAATTATCAGGAGTTTCGATTTTTCAAGCTTGGCCAGCGATTCTCGAAAGTTACAGTCAGGCACTCTTAATGCCTGCCTTTCTGTTTCTACGCATTTACGAGGACTCCAGTTACAAAAGTTCATCCATGAAATCCGTACGAGTGGCGGCCACAATGTTCTTTTCCGTCGCTCGGCACCACTCAGCAAAACATTTGCACAAATGTGCACAGTTCTTACGCTTCTCGATAAGCTCGAAGTTTAAAAACTTGTACTGAATGCTTGTCTCAGTGAGGTTGTACCTCGTACACTTGGACTCGGCTTGCCTTTAGTTTTTAAAAACGTCTGCGAGGAATTCAGTTCAGCATAAAAAAGCCGTCCTTGATCCATTCTTTCGCTTGGCACCACACTAGCAAAACATTTGCTCAAATGTGCACAACTATTACGCTTCTCGATCAGCTGGAACTTCACAAACATTCATGAATGCTTGTCTCAGAAAGGCTGTTACTCGTACACTTGAACGTTTCTTGAATTTGAGATGTCCGGCTGTGTGCGATCTACTTCGCTTTCGATTATTTTTCATTCAACTCCGTTCGCAATGAGCTGCGCGTGTCATGTGATCATTAGTTTCGCGCGCTTTGGTCGGAAGTTGCCTCAACATCCGGTCGTTTTAATTTCAAAGGAATTTTTACTAAAAATAAAATTCTTTAAACTTTAACATCAATATCCAAACGGGGAGAATTTAATAAAACAATTATTCCATTCGCGCTTGTTGGATATGAGACTGGTTATAGCCAACTCGGCGCTTCGCGCCTCGTTGGTTATTTACCATCTCATACCCAACGCGCGCTCATGGAATAATTGTTAAATTGTTAAATAACCTTTAAAAATAACGCCTCTCAGGAAAGCATCAATTACGAAAGTTTTCTTGATAAGTTTCTGAAGGCCAAAAATACAAATAAGATAGTACACAGAAAACTTATAGAAAAGAAACGAAAGCAGCCCATAAATAGCCAAACGAAATGGTCGGAAGACTGCATGATAGAAAAAAATGAACCTGTTGACTGGAAGACTGCTTACAGGCTGCCCTTTAAATGTACGAAAATCTCAAAACTTCGCGTTTTTCAATTTAAACTGCTACACAGGAGACTTGCAACTAATGATTTCTTAAAAAAAAAAATAAAGCTAAGGGATAACGATCTTTGCAATTTCTGCCAAATTGAAGAGGAAACTCTCATCCATCTTTTCTGGAACTGTACGGTAACGTCCGGTTTCTGGCATAATTTTAGGCAATGGCTGCTCAGAAACGAATCTTTGGTGCGTTCTCTTGAGCAAACCCCTTCCTTGGTCATAGGCTTAAAGACCCACCCACTATTTTGCAAAAATTTTTACTTTTTATTCTTAGTCGCGAGACTCTATACCTGGACTTAATTGAAGAATACAAAAGACTCATCCTACAATTGACACGTTTCCCCTTTTCCTCTCACATTACAATCTTTAAAAGGCACGTGCTTTTTGTTTTTGTTTTTTTTCTTGCCTTTTGCGGAGTATGTGCCATGTGGGTGGAACGGTAGCTGGTGTGGATGGATGTACGTAAATAGTATAATTATTTAATTAAATATCACGTATCTGTTATGAAAAAAATGTAAACATTATGCATTTATCTGACGTGATTGCTGTAACTGTAGTGTAACAGTAATAGTGTTACAACTGGACTGTAATGTAATTATAAATTAATTAATCTAAACAGTGTCGGGAATCTTGTCAGTATTGTAATGTAGTAATGTAGGTATTGTAAGTATTGTTTAGTGTAAGCATTGTAAGTATTCTAAGTAGTTATTTAGTATTGCAAAATAAAAAAAAAATAAGTTCCTAGGTAAATCATTTATATTAAAACTGCCAAGGTAAGTTCCTAGGTAATTCAAACTGTCCGGGTAAGTACCTACGTAAATCATTACATGTAATATTCAAACTGCCTAGGTCAATTGTTAATGTACAAACTCCCTAAGTATAGCGTTAGTGATTCTTTTTCAATATAATCACCTGACGCACATTTAGCAAGAATTACTATCTCTGAGTCATGTCTTGCTTATTACGTTTGTTGTTATTACCTGTAAATTAATACAAGATGGTTTAAAACATTCAAGTCCCATTGAAAAACGAGTCGCGTGTTCCCTTTCACGCACCATTACCAAGGTTATTATATTATTTCAGTTAAGCTTTGTTGGCAATTGAGCAGTTCTGTAAATAAACAAAATAATCTTTTGTTGTCTTTGTTTAATACAGTGCTCCGAATAAAAGTATTCCAGCTGCTAAATTGTTGCATGTCAATAACGACGCACACTCAAGATTTTAGTAATAATTCTTTATTAAATTGTTCAACAATTCAAGTACAAAACAAAGTTTTTACCCTTTTAGGTTGGTTTTTGCAAATTCGCCGCGATCTTTTCGATGGACGATCAAGATCATTCGAGTAATTTTTAAACTGAATTCGGGGAAGTGTTTTTCTTTTCGGTCTAGGGTACTGTGGGAGTGGGTGTTAAGAGCGGCTGCCCGTAAGAATCGAGAACTGCATTTCAGCGACCACTTGAGTGAATGTTTTATATTTCGTCTTACGATATCCTTGGATAAACTATTTTCGAAAATCATATTTTAAAGTTCCAAGGTATTTTATTTTTAGAGAAAATTGAAAGAGTTTGAAATGCGGCCTAGGTGCGGTCACTGGCTGATGAAAACCGCGAAAATATAGGTCAAAGTACGAAGCCCCGTTCATGGTGTGAAATAACCCAAAGAACCTGAAACTTTACACAAACCTAGACCAACCATCTCACCACAAAATTAATACAATAAACATTTCAAACTCGCTGGCTGTTTTCTAAAGCATGAAGGTTTGTGTACGCTACTCAAAATTGCCTTGAAATTTATTTTCATTTCAATAAAAGTGTTCCTGGTATGTAATTTTCTATCGATTAAATCTCATATCTTGAAAGACGAAGAAAAGAACTTTATTTGTGCCAAGTTTGAAGCTCTGATTCAAACTGTTTCCACTTAGAGAAGATCGAATATGCGTGTGATGCTTGCGGCTCACAATTCACGTCACGGACTATGAGATAAAAACCGATTCACAAACACTTGACATTTGGAGCCCGTGGATGTTTGTCAAACATCACATATTGTTTCATAAAAATTAATTAGACTGACTGGAAACAGCTATTCAATGTTTTTCGATCCCATATTTCTTTCCTATTCTGCTCTAAAAAAATATATTTACTCCGGTCAATTACTAGAATTAGCCTACGAAACATGTGCAACAAATTTGCATACCGTTTCGATGTCGCAGGCAAAAGTAGTGCGAATCAAACTTTACAGCTCCTTTATCCTCTTGGAAGCAGTCGCTCAGTAAAATGGAGAAAAACGTGTGACTTTGTTCTCGCGGTGTTGTTATGAGTGATACAATCAATTAAAGCAGGCCGTGGGTTGACGTCCGAGTGTGTCACTTGCTTTAATTTATTGTCTTGTTATGAATGGTCGTTTTAGCAGCGACGGCTCAAGTCACAAAACAACGGTAACTCGATATTCACCTTGCTGACCTGGCTGATGCGCACGTGAACCCGGCCAGGTCATGATCTCGGCATGAAATCTAGAAACTGTAAATAGTGAAAGTACTGCTTGTGGGCCAAGCTACAAATACCCTGTTGATAAAGGGCTTGTCCAGCTTTGTTTTTTTCCGCGAAAAAAACCGACGTTGAATTTTAGTGTCAGGGGTATTTTTTGACTTACAGTAATGCAGATACTGGAACGTCAATTTTTTCGCGAAAAAAGTCTATCTATAGCTACCATCCCACAATTAAAAACATAAAATTGGTATATTTGAGGGCATAGTAGAGAATTCCCCACCCACCACCAGCACGACTTCCCCCCCTCATCACCCCTGGCGATAAGCGTCAATAATATTGTGGTTATTGGTTTACTTTACTCAACCCTTTGGGTTTTCTTGCTGTTCCTGCCTGTTTCTTTCAATTCCCGAAAAAGATAGGAATTGGAAACCCCGTCAAAAAAAATATGAACATAACATAAAAACTGAAATTAGAAAACGAATGGGCAAAATAAGGCCTTCACCGCGCTCGCGCTAGTAAAAATCAAAGCTGGCGAGACGGGCTCTCACATCTATTGTACATTCTTTAAGCAGGACAAGGCCTTCATCGCCAGGGTATTTGTATCTTGGCCTACAAGCAGTACTTTCACCATTTACAGTTTATTAGACAGATAGGCATACAGTTGAGTATGCACCGCCTTCTCCAAAATTTTACTCATTGTGGGCAGAACAGATATTGCTTTGTTATTAGATGGGTCTTCCTTATAATCCTTCTTGAAAAGTGGAGTCACTTTCGCCAATTTCCAGATAGATGAAAAACTTCCAGACTCAATGGAGAAGTTAAACAGCGACGTCAGAGTTGGGACGACTACATCAACAAATCACAGCAGTTTTTTCTGTTGAGCATATTTCAACATTTGAATCAACTGGCTCTGAATACATCGATTAGTATATTAAAGGTTCAGTGTAGCTGCCAGAATTGTCTTCCTTACCCGATTTTTTTAACATTTATTTGGAACGAAATAGAATGGCAGAAGAAGCGGCGAGACCCATCCACCCCTCCCCCTAATTTTTTTTGGTATCTAGGGCCGAGCTACGGAGAAACAGTATTTCGTTTCAAAAGCGCCTTCCACCCAACCCCCCCCCCCCCCCCCATCCCCTAAAGATCTGGATCTCCCGCTGTGTTACGTAAAAGAGTATAAGGTCTTTGTTTTTTGCGATAAATTCTTTCAATTGGAAAATTTTCTTTCTACGTTTACACAAGAGTGGATGAAGTCTTGCCTCCGAGCAACCGAAGAGAAACAAAATGGCTTCCCGCTTCGCCACATTCATTTGACAGGAAATTGTTTCGATAAACGAGGGGGCTGTTTTACAAAAACTACAAAAGTTGACAACAAAGTTTAGATTGACAGCACTGAATAGTGGGTTGTTAAATCTTTGGTAATCTTGGTATTGGCCGATCTTACACCTACCTATCGCATCACACTCTTTGCTTTGTAGTTCCTGTGCCATCAATGATTGCATTTCCGAGCACATGTATACGTACTGAAGTTGCAATTTCCAATAAAACAGACTTTTAAAATACTTCAACTTAATGTAAGTTCAAATAAAGATTGTTTAATTTTGAATTTAATTTTTTTTCGCGAAAATCAGATGAAATCTATCCGAAGGACTTTATTTCTATTTTAGTCCTTACACATTAATTCATGGTGAAGAAATGTGGGCGCACACGCTATTTTTGTACAAGTTGCTGGTGTGTCTACAGACAGCCCAAAATCCGTCTTATAGATCACAGTGGAGGGCGCAGAACGGTAAAATCAGGGGCACCCAACGACAGTTTTCTCTCAAATCCTTTGAAACGGAATTTTAGTCTATATATCTGGAGTGCCTTTAAAGCTCTGTAGGTTCATTTCGGTCCGCGCTATAATATTTTTATCTGTTCGGTCGTTCTAGGGGAGCTTGAGTCTTTTCGAAATTACTAGGGCATCTTTGTTCATTTCCCGAAAACCTTAGGTCTTATTTCCTTTCCGAAAATCTTAGCTGACCTTTTTTTGGTACCCGAAACAAGATTTCTAATAATCCGAAAACACTAAGCCTTAAATTTCCCATATCACGAAAGTTCGAGGTGAAAATTCCCTTTATAAAATTGTACGGGATTAAGGGCCTTTCGAACAGATAATTTCAAGGCCGAAACGATCTGTTCGGTGCCCCTTTAAAATAACGTTATGCAACAAAACGTAAAGACAATTTTTTAATTTTTTTAAATTACTTTTATTGGATGAATTCAGAAATTTAGCTTAATTTAGTGTTTACAGTCTGCGCTATTACATTCCCACACAAAGTATAGTTTGCGGGAACAGACGCTATTACATAATAAGAGTCTTTTTTCACCCAATCAATTGAGTACAGTACTTAAAGTTCTTTACTTTTATATTACAAATTTACTCGCGTCACATAATAATGTTTTACAACAAATGTAAACCACAGTGATTATTTTTGTACATTGTGATCGATTACAACACAGTTTAATTGATTGACAGCAGGTGTTCAACATGCTCAAGGAAGTAATGCTGTCAATGGTCTATAATGTTAATATTTATTTATAACAATTATTCACCAAAGTGGAGGTGAATAGTGATGGACATTTACCGAGCTGCGAAGCTGCGAGGTAAATATCCATCACTTTCACCGACACTGAGGTGAATAATTGTTTTAGTATATACCACACACGCTTAATAAGAAGTGGACCAAAAATTACTTTATTTTTGACAATATACCGACAAATAGTGGGAAATTTTAAAATCTTGCGCGCCGTGCGGTAAGCGATTTCTTATTGTAGAAAGTTCCGTCTCGCTTTCTTGCGGCGGACAAATAAAACTTCTGGAGGCACTTGTTTGGTTGCTACGTGTCTTTTCTTCGATTGTTGTATGAAATTTGTCCTGTTGTTGAAACCATACTGCAAAACTTTAAATGTTTCATTCTTTATGTTGTAATTATAGTGCTCGACAGTTTCCGTAAACAATGCAGTGTACTTTTATTGTTCGCCTTAGAATATGAGGTTTGAAAGATTAAATAACTTACCATGTATTACTTTCAAACCAAACTTTGTTGCCATTTTTGTATTTTTTATAATAGCCGTCTCTTTTATCGAAATATTTTCCTCTTAAGTGACCGTGGCGAAACGGGAAGCCATCGTGTTTCTCTTCGGCTGCTCGGAGGTGAATAGTACTTGGCTAATCACCTCCGAGCTGGCCAATCAGCGCGCGCAAAAAGCATTATTCACCTGTGTGGTATATAATAAATACAGCTATTTCAAGTCAGAATTATACGATAGAGGCATTAACTACACAAGTAACCTCTGCATGACGATACTGTGTATTTTCTTTATTACAGATTTTGTCCAATTGGGCCCTACTTGTTAATGTTGTTTTCTAACCATACCTTTTGCAGTCAATTTTTCAAGCTTCAATTTTAGCAAGCAGTTTGAAGATTAATTTTCCTTACAGCCATTTGTCAACCAGCAAACTTATCACAACTTCACAAGTGTAAAAACTGTGACAGTAGCACTATAGTATCTCTAAAAACATTTTCTTCGAGGTTCGCAACGGGCAATGGCTGTCACATGACGCAGGAATTAAGTCGACTTCAAAGTATTGCCTTAGGCCCGGTTCATACGTCGAACTTTACATGAGCCGAACCCAATAACTATAAAGGTCGACCCAAATAATTAAGTTCGGCAGTTCATTCAGACGTCGAACCTAACTGAAGTCGACCTCAATTAAAGCTAAAGTGAGAAAATAGATTTTCGTGGTCAGCGGCTGTTGTTTTTACTCAACAAGATTTAAAATGGCGGGAAAGATAAATTCTTACATGGAAGAGCTTGTTTGGTAAAATAATGAAGACAGGCCAAACACGGCTCCTATTGGTCGAGATAGGAAGAATATGACCTTCAAAGCTAATTTGTTCTTACGAGTACATCTTTCAAAGATCTCCCTTTGGCATTGGGGATGGTCAATTGTTTATTTTAGTATTAGTTTTTATTGATATTTCTTATGATTCTTTATAGTTATTATATTTTTATATAAAATTTTTCAATTCATGTAATGTTAAAAGGCACTATATTAAGTGAATAAATTATTATTATCATTATCATTATCATTATCATTATCATTATCATTATCATTATCATTATCATTATCATTATCATTATCATTATTATTATTATTATTATTATTATTATTATCATTATTATTACTATTATTATTTTTTTTTTAAATAATAATTTTAAAATCTTTATTAAGAATGACCAACTCTTTTAAAACACAAACCTATTCACAACACTCATAATGATATGCGAGGTTAAAATAATTCAAAAATGTGTTCTTTCATGGCTAGTCTAGCGGTCTCTCGTGCGATTACGTAATTACCGATAACGAATTCTGGTTTGGCGCGAAAAAAAATCATTCTTGCTCAGTTTTTCAGCGGAGCCGCGAAGAGCTGGTCTCTTTTCTTTTGGAAGATACGACCCACGCTATTTTCTTGACGATTTCCTGATGGCTGAGGGTCAACCTCCGGAGCTGAACGTTCAGTTACTTGTCGATCCTGTAGAGCCAGTCGTGAATCCACCGGTCGTGAACCCGCCAGTTGTGAATCCACGGGATGGCAACCAGAATGTTAATGTCGCTCAGCCTCAGGAACTGGAGGTAGTTCTCTTTTAGTTGTTATGAATTTTTTCGTGGCATATTTCTCTTGTCTGTTGTATCTTTCAGGTTCTTCACACAGCATGGTGGAGAGAATAACGGAGAGCTTTTTTGGCCAGATCGCGGCCTGTTATCAAAAATCTTTTTGGAAAGATTGTCGGGCTATTCCGCGTGGTTAGGTAACGAACTAGCGTTCGGCGTCTGGCTTATGGCTGGAGGAACGCCGTGGATTCGCTTATTTTGTATTTCTTTCGGCCTTTGTGGTCGTTGGATGGTTACAAAACCGTACGAGCGAGGTGGCCGATTTGTTCGGCGGTAGCTAGTTGACGGATTAGCGGTCGGCGTCTGGCATTTAGCTAGAGGAACGCCGTGGACTCGCTTTTTTGTATTTTCTTCGGCCTTTGTGGTCGTTGGATGGTTACAAACCGTACAGGCGAGGCGGCCGATTTGATGGCGGTGGTTGGTTGACGGACCAGCGTTGGGGCGTTTAGCTTTTTAGCTAACAAACCGTACAAGCGACGTGGCCATTTTGTTCGGCGGTGACATCTAGCTTTTAGCTAGAGAGACGCCGTAAATTCGCTTATTTGTATTTCCTTCAGCCTTTTTGCGGTCGTGGAATGGTTACGAATGGTGACAGTGAGGTGTCATTAGTGTTTTGTCTTTTTCCTTCGGCTGATGTGACCTTTGGATGTTTGTTAAGAGTTATGACAATGGGTAATCGTTAATTGTTGAACGTTGCTTGGTCGTCTTACTTGTATTTTCTCCTTTGGCTGTGCCTGCCGAAGGACGTTTATACATGGTAACGCGAGAAGTTACGTGATGTTTTTGTTTTTTCACGAGGTCTGTAATGAGGTTTTCATGCATAACACTTAGTGCTTCGCACATTGAGGTGGGCGGTGATGAAGAGTCTCTTTGTCCCTTTGCAGAGTTTGCGTGAGAAGGTGAGACAGTTAAAGCAGTCAGTGGAGGCAGTGACCAACGCATCGCCTTAAAAGCTCGTGGAACAGATTTTGGCTTATGCTTCCCGCCCGTTGACAGAGTTAGTTAACAAGTATGAGGTGCTCGAGATGTTGGAGACTGTGCATAACAAGGCCGCTGACCGTAATCATGACAGGAAGAACTTCTATCGGCTCGTTCATCAGTCGGCGAGGGAAAAGGTGGAGTTGTCGAAGGACCACTTCAAGGACCTTGTTATGCGCTTATTAGGAGACAAGGACCACGAGAGGGTCCTGGATATCGTTTGTTAAGTAGAAAAGAAGTCAAATCGTAAGAAGCCTCAAGCGAACGACAACAGGAGTGCTGGTGTGGCACGTCCGTCTCGTCCATGTTCTTTGCGATGTTATTTTTGTAATAGGCGAGGTCATATCAAAGCTGATTGTCCTGATTTGAAGTCCAAGCAGAGGAAAACGGATCCCAAATCAGACAAGTAGCTTGTGTCTAGATCTCGTTAGATCGCACCGGTGTTATAGGTTGAAGGCCGCCTGGACAAGGCTGTGTGTTGTAATATTGCTTAATTCTTTGCGATAATAAACAAACTTTTGTGTGTATTGAATCAATCTAGTGCATAGTTTACTCTGTCTATTTTGTCAACATAGTTATAACGACTTTGAAAAAGAGGTGTCCTTGAGACAAGGGCCCTCCAGCCTCGCTGGTCTTAGCTGTTATTTCTCTGCTGACTTTGACGGGGATGATTTTAATATGGTCTGAAATTTTTCAGCGAATAAGTGTTTAAAGGTGTCTTTTTCCTAGGGAAACATGTGGTGTTGGGAAAATCTGACTCCTTTGATCTTCGACTTCAGGAGTTACAAGGCAAAGAAATTGAGCTTCCAATATCCTGGGTCGATTGTTTCGGTAACCCCGTCGAGGTTAGTGGAGAAGTGACAGCCTGTGACCGTGTTAGATTACAGAGAATACAGAGGGGAGAGTTAATTGGTGATATTTCGGAGTTATTGTTCCGTGACCCAAATTGTTTTCGAGCTGGAGAATTGCATAACCATTTCGAGTATTGGCAGTACATCGGCGAGATAGCTTGTCACCCCAACAGGCACAGATTCTTGGGTGGATAAGGGACAAGGTCTCGATAAAGCCGTTTTTCAAGCATTTTAAAGGAAGTTTGAAAGGAGAATCGTTCGATTCAGACGAGCCTCCGATGAAAGTGTTTTAGAACAATGTCTCTTGCAAGCCCTTTGTGTCATTTGTGGAGGAAACGTTAGTTGCGCGCTTGAAATCTGGAGCCATTTCGCTGTTGGGGAGAGTGGGTGTGGGTGACCCTCCATTTATTGTTTTTCCACTTATGGTTGAGCCAACAAAGCCAAGGTTATGTCACGATGCGCGCTATCTTAATTTATGGATGCGTGATATGCCTTTTTCTTTAGACAGGCTGATAGAGTTACTGCGTTACGTGGGCAAGGATACCTACCAAACGGTCCTAGACGATAAGTCTGGCTATGACCATATTCTTCTTTCTGAAGACAGCCGCATGTATTTTGGGATCCAATGGGAAGGGTGGTATTTCACGTATAATACCCTTTCTTTTAGGTGGAAGATCTCCCCGTTTGTATATCATACTACTGGCCTGTTGGCTAGTAATTTCCTTAGAGCTATAGGGATCCCTTGTTTGCCCTACATCGATGATCAACACAATGGCGAACTGTAGGTGGCACTCGATAAGGAGGAATACGCTACTATTAACACTGTTGATGATCGTCATCTTGCGGCGGCTAGGTCGCCTATATTTCTTATTGCTTATCACCTTGTCAGATTGGGCTATTTCCTTGGTTTGCAAAAGTCAATATTGTTCCCAAGTAAAGTGGTTCCCTACCTTGATGTTTTAGCGGATTCTTCTAAGGAGGTGTTCTGCTTGAAGCCGGAAAAGAAGGAGAAATTCTTACAACTTGTCCGTGAAATACTCCATGCTTCTAAGGTTACGGTGAAAACCTTGCAACGCCTGGTTGGGAAATGTGTCTCTTTTAGTCTAGCAGTACCTGCAGCCCAGTTGTTTACGAAACAGATGAATGCAGCTATTGCCAGTGGCCAACGTACTCCCCACAGGCTAATACCCATCAAGGGGGATCTGCGTGAGGAGATCTCCCATTGGCTGTTTCTGGAAGGTTGGGATGCTCCGGTAACACGACGGGATGAGCGTCATATTCGTGTGTCTGTTGCAACTGATGCTTCCGCAACAGGCTGGGGTGCTATTTTGTTAGCCCCTCATCGTGAGGAAATATCAGATTATTGGACTGAAGAGCAGTGCAAATGGTGGATCGCCGCGAAGGAAGCTACTGCGGTCAACATGGCGTTAATGGCTTTTAAAGACAAACTGTTCAATGCTAGAGTTGATGCTTTTGTCGACAATAAGGCCGTTGGCGAGGCTTGGAACAACCAGGGTAGTAGAACCTTGGAGATTAATATGGCATTGAAACGGCTTTTCTTGACAACGTCGAAGCTTAGCTTATTTCTGCACATGTTTTACATTCCGACTGGTCAGAATCCTGCTGATGCTCCATCAAGGCGCCTGTCCCACTCAGATAGTAAATAATCGGATGGCTTGTGGCAGATTGTTCAGAAGGAGTTTGGTTGTATGGAAGGCCATACTTGCAACCTTATGGCCTTGGATTCGAATTGTATGACGAATGCGCACGGATATTCTCTTCCTCATTTTACGCCGATTCCCTCTCCCGGATCGTCTGGTGTAAATCTCTTCACACAGGACATTGCTTCCCTCGGAGCGCTTATGGCCAGACCGTATGTTTTTCCTCCCATGGCTTTAACGGGACCTGTCTTAAAATTTCTGCAGAGTTTAAACAGTCGTGCACAGTAGTGGTGCTGGACGTGTTTCCCAAGAAGTACTGGTGGCCTCTCCTTAAGAATAAAGCTGTAAAGGGTAGATGTCTGGCTGTTCGTGGCAATGGCAACGCTCTCTTGGACCCGTCCAAAAAGGGGTGGCTGCCTCACAAGGGCATGGAGATCTGTGGGTTTTTGCAGGGTGTTTTTAGGTGTGTCTTGGCATACATTTTGATCTTTTGTGTTACTGGTTTGAGACGACTTGCTACGCCTCCTGCTGAGAATGTGGTGGCTCCATGGCAGGATGTGAATCAGCTGAAACGTTTTGTGTGTGCTTTTCCAGCTACTGAGCAGCGGAAACGCCCAGCAGAATGAGGATACTTTGTTGCTAGAGTGTTTTTGGAATGGATTATAACCTATATATGACTATCGTTTCTTTACTGAAGAGATGTTGTTATGGAAACTCATACTAGTTAAGTTTGATTATAATTGTAAACGTATAGCTGTGTCTTACTGTACTTGGGGATTAAAGTTATGAGAGAGGTTGGAGAATTGAGGATTGGGAAGTTGTAAGACGGACTTGAGAGTCGGAGTGCAATTATCTAAGACTATTTAAGGAACAGTGAGGGCTGTTGGGCGCTGATCAATCTTTTTTCCCATACCTTATTAGAACTGAGCATGAATATGAACGTATGTGACTAGAATACTATTCACAACACTCATCATGATATGCGAGGTTAAAATAATTCAATAATGGGTTCTTTCATGGCTAGTCTAGCGGTCTCTCGTGCGATTACGTAATTACCGATAATAAATTCTAGTTTGGTGCGAAAATAAATCATTCTTGCTCAGTTTTTCAGCGGAGCCGCGAAGAGATGGACGGCCCATTAGTCCCACCCAAAAATCACGTGAATCGTATCTTAAACTCTTCCTAAGCCAAGCTGTCCCAGCTTGCCTTAGTCCGCTGATCAATCTTTTTTCCCATACCTTATTAGAACTGAGCATGAATATGAATGTATGTGAATAGAATACTATGCACTCCTAAAAATTATTATTATTATTATTATTATTATTATTATTGTTATTGTTATTGTTATTGTTATTGTTATTGTTATTGTTATTGTTATTGTTATTGTTATTGTTATTGTTATTGTTATTGTTATTGTTATTATTATTATTATTATTATTATTATTATTAAAATAATGGAGACAGGCCCAACACGGCTCCCATTGGTCGAAAGAGGAAGAATATGACCTTCAATGCTAATTTGCTCTTACGAGAACGTCTTTCAAAGATCTCCCTTTTCTGTACGAAAGTAGGGAAGGGTCTTTGTAGATCTCTTTTAGCAGAGGCTGATTTTCTATCAAGAGCCATTTACTCATCTGAATGGTCTTAGATTAGGCACAGAAGGGCAATATTCTGTAACAAACGGCAAAAAGTTTTTGCGCGTTTTTTGGTTTGTTTTGTAGTGCCGACTTTCTTTCGCTGAAATTGACTTCTGAGAGAGTTTTATCTATAAGCTTATCGAGGTAACCTCTGTAGTTTAATCTTTGTTTGAATCGAGTAATGTTTTCTTCAAATGTTGTGTTTGAAGATTTTGTTCTGAGAAGTCTTGAGGCTTCGCCTTTGAAATAGCCTGTATTGGGAAGTTTCTGTCGGTTTGAAGTGCGTGTGCACATCAAGAATAGATTCTTTTTTTAAAATCTTTTGGCATCTCAGAAAAGTACATCTAGTTGATTCTAAACAAGAAGAACAAACACATTACTCTCAGTCCCGCCATCTTGTTCAGAATGAAGTCCTTTGCGCATGCCAAGTCGATGGGACGCGCAGATCTCTGGGATAGATATAATTTATATAATTTATACGTAACGTATGTATTTGGTTCGGCACATGTACAAGTTCGACGTATGAATCGAACTCGCACTTTTGCCGTTCTATTCGACTGGCGCAGTCAAATAGAACGGCGGGTCGACCCAAATACAAATCTGTCGATCCTAACTGATTCATACGTCGATCTTTACATGCGCCGAACCAAATGATTAGTTTCGGCCCATGTAAAGTTCGACGTATGAACCGGGCTTTAGATTTCCGCCCAAAATTGACCCAAAAGTAATCAAAATGGAAAACAGGTAAAATTATATAAAAACAAAAATTTACTGTCTGAAAAACTATTTTTTTTTTATATCTTAAAAGCAGAATCTGATTTTTTAAAAACTCTGCCGGCCAAACATTGCCTGATTGCCTGACCCGACCTCATGTAACATGCGAAATCATTCCCAGAAAATGTTTAACAAAAAATCAAAAACGTTTCGTTTTGTTTGCTCCGAATATGAAAAAAAAATCCATAACAAATTAGCGTGGAAAGAAGTACCCCTCTCGACCTTTCTTTTTTTACGTTAGATAGGGTTACAGTACCATCAGAGTTCGTTACAATTGATTGTGGTATCATGGTGAATTCCAGGAGTCAATTTCCGGGGCTTGTTCAGTGTTTTTTGTCTATTTGTATACCAGTTTGTACAGAGCATTGTTGATTTTGAGGCCCCAACTTTTATCCCAATAATTTGCAAACGCCAGGAAAGTGTAATCCTTGTGTTCAAATGCTTTAAGGTCAGCTGCATTTTGAGTTGAAAGCTCTTGGTATTTGATAAACTGTGATCCGGACAAACGATACACAACCGACTTCCCTTTCGAGTTGGCAACAGCTAAGAACGTTTCACCGGAAATCGCAAATGGTTCCCAGGCGTAGGCTTCGTGAGTGGGAATGGACTGGAACAAAACAAACCTGCTACCATTCCACTTGTAAATGAACGAGTCGATGTTGTAAGAATTTCCATTCCACTTATTAGCAAAAGCGAGGAATGTCTCACCATTGTCGCTGAAGGACTTGACATCTAAGGCACCATATGTCTGAAGAGACTGCAGTTTGACAAAGCCGTCACCTGACCACTTGTACACAGAGGACTGTACAGAATAGTCCTGATTGTCGCTTCTGGCGTTTGCAAAAACAAGAAAAGTTTCAGTTCTTATTGCTAACGCAGTAGTTGCTGCAGCTCCCTCGGTTCTTATCTCCTGGAACCTGTTAAACTGGTTTTCGCCCCACTTGTAGACGACTGAATTTAAACTATCCGAAGTGCCATCATAATTATTCGTGACGACGAGAAACAGGTCCGACAGTATTTTAAAGAAGTCAAAACTACTTGCTCCGAGTGTCGGGATGTTTTGCACGACGATGAAGTGGGTTCCATTCCACTGATAGATTGCAGAGTTCAACCGAAATGTAGTTTCATTCCTGTGATAAGCAACAGCAAGGTAATGTTTGTCAGCGATTGTAAAATATTCCATGTTGCGTCCTCCTTTGGTGTCTATAGTCTGATAGAGGACAAACCTTCCAGTTGAATCGTCCAGCTTGTAGATGTAAGAGTCTGTGCTGTATCCGTTGATATCATCATAATAGTTAGCGAAGCCGAGAAACAGACTCCCATCGATACTGAACTGTTCAACGGCGTGAGCACCTTTGGCTGGCAGGTCTTGATATTTTTCGAAGTGGGGCATTCTACTGGAGCATTCTTAATAGAAAAACAAAGCTTCCATTTCACATTAAAAAGGAAATTTTATAAAACATCAATTTAAACAGTATAACCGTCATTAACTTAAAATGACAAACTTAAGAATGCAATGATTACCACCGAAGATATGATGTTTGATCAACCAGAAAACAATTTATGGTCGCTTCTTCTCGGGCATAGTATATTTGCTAATAAACCATGGCCGCTAAGCAAATCATATCCCTGGAATTGTATTATACAATGATCCAGTTTTTAATAATTGGCTGTAGTTAATGGTAAAGGGCCGGGCTTAGATAAGACAATCATTTTTTCATTTACAAGGGCAAGACCCTTTAACCCTCTTACTTAGCTTTTTGCAGGCCCTGAAGAAGGTTAGTTTTGTCTCACCGAAATATTGAGCAGTAAAATGACCCTCATTAGCTGCCCGATCAGCCTTACATTTGATTTTACCGTAAAGATTAACCATGTTTACCTAAAAGGCCTTTTGCGTGTTTGTTATTGTTTACAAATGTTTCTATTTTTGTGTCTTCTAATCTGATTGGTTTACCAGGATATTTTCGCTGAGGTAAAAATTCTTGGCATATTGAAAATTAATCACACCAGACAAATCGAACTGATTGATTTTGCATCAGTTGCTGCGCTTTATTTGAATCTCTGGGCCTGCAAAAGATCTTTAGTCGCAAAACCGCTGGAGTTGTCTGTGGTTCTTTGCGTGAAAATCTTTGCGAACGGAAGTCGAGGGTTCGTTTCGTTTTTATGCGTCCCTTTGATCGATGCGGCAGAGCACTCGAACTGGTCAATCGTTGGATAGTTTTAGTTTGGATATTTTGATTGTATTGCTGTATAAGAAAGTAAACGGTGATTTTGAGGGCACTTGTTGGTCGCGATAGAAGTTGGTATGAAAAGGAATTAACAGTGTAGCTCATTTAATATCGCTTTCAAAATTTACCGTGTAGTGCTGATCCGCCCGGTTTATCGCACTATCATTATCTCTGCCTTGGAAAGTATAGCAATGATGAGATATTCTTGATTCGACCGTTTGTGAACCGGCAGCTAACTAAGTAGATGAGTATTCAAATAAGTTGTCTTTGCCAATAGGAACAAACGAAGGAAACATTCTTGGAAAACCATTCAATTTATTAAATATCTTTTCTCAATTATATTTACATGAATCAGGTCAAACTGATCAAAGTTACGTGCAAAGGTCAGATCCCCGTAGAAATAAGGAACTGCATGGTAAGATTGTGAATTGAACAATTATCTTCAAAATGGTTACAGGATAAACGGAGCGGGACGCCGAACCCCCGGTGGGAGGGGTACTTCCTATAATGGCATATACGGGGAGGTTCCGCTCGAAAAGGGTACCTTTTTCACGCTTCAGGTATATGAAAGGGTAAGGATTTCACGAGTCGAAGCATATGAAAGGGTAGGGAAATCTGTCATTTTGGTATTTAAAAGGGCCTTTCATTATTTTCCAATGGAAGGTATACGAAAGGGGTTCCATTTATCAATAGAAGGTATGCGAAAGGGATACCTTTTCTGCCAAAAATGGTATATAAAAGGGTAAGGGGTCGGACCTCGGGGCGGAGCCTCCCCGTATTAAATTTTTTTTTTACCCCCTCGGGGTGTCACATCCGATTTTCCTTTTCTTACGAAGACTGCTCTTGAAAACATCCATAGAATTGAAGCGAGAGGATATTGCACAAAGCTTGATTACGCGAGAAATAGCGATACTCGAGGAAATAAGCTCGATGGACTTGGATTGTTTTCGCTATTAAGTTCTCGCTAGCGATTTTCTGTGCGAAATTCAGGTCGGCGCGGTCCGGAGATGTTCCCGAAATCGGTCACCTAGTCCCTCTCCTGTCTCACCAAAGTATAACGTGTATTTTATGCAACTGATAACATTATCAGAGGTGGATGTAAAACGAACAGTGATTGAATAGATCGCTCTTGTGTAGATTTGTGTCGGTATAATGGTATAAAAGTCGTATAAAGAAGAATGTCATGTTTTCTAGGCGGTCGTTCAGTGTGTGTATCTTTATCTAATCGTGTTTCCAGTTCTGGAGGTCAAGCGTGTTCTGTAAGTACTTATTATGCCTATCAGTAATCTCGTAGCCAGATTTCAGTTGGTTCGGGAATGTCGAAATGTGAGATATGGTAAAGTTCGATACAAGGCCATTTCTGGTTGGTTACCAGAATTAAGAATGCCTCATTCGAATCTGCTCTGTGATTGGCTATTTCCTTTTGTGTTTGGTTTTCGCTCAGTTCGCGGAAGAAACAAAATCACTCCGATGAAGATCGTCATGCGACGTTTTAATACATACATGCCGTTTGTGTGGGGAGAGAACTATGAGAAGTTGTATTTTCGGAAGACAACAGCGACTTCGGCCGAAAAGAGTATGCAGTAACGTTCAAACGACCTTGCCAAATTACACAAGTTTCCAACATGATGGATGTAAGCTTGCTTACTTTTAGGGAAAAAATGGAGGTAGTTCATTTTCTTTTTCCCTGACAAAAAATGATTATTTATTTAGTAAACGTCAATTAATTTCCCCAAAATACTTTGAGTTCCTGAACACGCGCGTCGCATTTGCTAGCATACTTTTAGTTTTTTTCTTCTTTTATTTTTCCTCTAGAAATTGAACTGGACTTTGAGTAAGAGACTTCATAATATAATATTAGATCTTTCTGGCCAGTGTGCTTATTCCTTCAAGATCCATACAACATCTCTCATAGGGCTACTTTGGAGAAATTGATAGAGTGTCCACACAATAATATTATTCATCTTGTGAGATGAATATCCCTTCCACCCCTCAGCTAAGACAAATGAAAAAAGGTCTGACTTATGACCACCAAAATAACAGTAATCAAGCCCATACCACAAAATTAAGAGAACACCCTAGTCTGAACCGGTTAGGGCTCTTTATGTAAGTGTAGTAAGTTAAATTTTATCCCCTCTCCCCCGCCTACTGAGTTAAAAAAAATTAGGACCCAGAATATAAAACTGGCTTTCCTTTAATATAAAAATGGGGACTTTGGTTTACATGTCTGTACCACCTAATGTTTTGGAGATCTATACTTGTGCTAGGCTTTAGAAAAGAAGTAGTTTAAAAATGAGGACATGCCTCTTTGGATTTGACATGATTTATGGTTTTTAGAATCTTTTTTCCATGTTCTTTTCTTCAAGGTAGGGGAATTTCTCCATTATTTTATCATTAGTATGGAGTCCTTGAAGTACTAAACACACTTCATTTACTACTTCCATTGTTAATCCTGAGCACATTCTCTGATACAAATAGTTATCACTAGCCTCAGTTTCTCCTTTATTTCTTGTTAATATGCTAAATAATTCCTTCCACCTGATTTCCAGGGAGAAGCAAGTTCCTAAAGTTCCTATCAGGGATGTGAATATCATCAAGGGCTAAAACAGCTGGACACAGCTCAACGAATAATTAAGAGCAATGACAGTCATTTCGCCGATTTCGGACAAAATCTGAGATGTCACAACAGCTGCATTTCTCAAACAAAAGCCAAGACCAAAGTGGTTAAGCAAAAATTTTCCCCGCACAGATTTCTAGGGTATTTACAGTTATCTGTCATAATGGATTACATTTCTTCAATATTTGCACCAATATCATTGTTGTAAAAGTAAAGTTTTGATGTAGCAGGCTTTTCATCTCTTCAACTTTCTTGGAAAAAACTTTCCATAGTTTGGGGGAGACCAAAATGAATAAATAATTTATTATTATCCTTCCAACACAAGGAGAATCAAACCCCATTCCCGAAGCCATTGTGGCAAATAATATTCATTGTCAGTCTGTGGAGAATAAGACTGAGCCAAAAGTCCATTTTAAGGAATTTGAGGGGTCGCAATGAAGTAGAACTAGTGATCCCCAAGCTTTCCATCCAAAAAGAAAATGTCAACTCCACACAGTACTAATGATGAGTAAATAATAGACAGGTTTAATTTTTAACATTGGTGGTGATAAGTTCATCTGATGTGTGTGAAAATATTTAATCAAACTGATCATCATTACTTTGTGTTAAGATAGGAGGGCCTTTGTAGTACTCCACAAATCTTTCATATTCAAACTTTGTATGGTTGTAGTTTGGTTGTTTTTCTGTTGCTGTTGTTGTCATGACAACAACGATCTCAGCTGTAGGTAATACTGAGGAAAGACTGTTCCTAGTTTGCTGTACTTGAGAAAAAAAGTAGTCATTCACTGGGATGTTGCTATTCTTTCCATTGGAATAAGACAATAAATTACGAGAAAATAGATAATAAGAAGACTGAATCAAAAGGGATTCTCAAGCAACTAAACCCTTTTTGACGCCTGGGGTGGTGGAAGGACGAAGCATAAAAGAAGCTGCGATAATCACTAATGATATGGCTCTGTATTTATTAGCTTTTAACCTTTAAGCCTCAGTGTCAACATAGAGTTTCTCCTTACTGGTCTCTACATGTCCATTTTTCATAGTAGCATTATAGGGAAGTTGCTGAAATATAAAGAAATTTCACCACTGGTGATCTCATGACCTCTCCTTGATTGTGCAATGATATTATTATGAGAAATTTGATACTGATCACTACTGGGGCTTCAAGGTTCAAGGCTCACTGTTCTGATATCTTTTATGTACTTGTGTGAAAAGTCCTTGAACAAACTTTGCGTTGCTGGTCTTAATATTGAAAAAAAAATTAGGACTTGACATGGGTGCAAATATCAATACAAGAATTTTTTTTTTTTATCAAGGAATTAACATCAGCAAGGAATTCTCATCCAAGACACACCTTTGTCAAAGTTTTTTTTCCCCACCACTATTCTGCAGTGGGTTTGTGTCTCACAGTTTGATTAAATTTTGTTTCCTGGCTATGGAAGGCCATGGTTATGGAATACCTAGGGATTCATGGTTACTGAAGATCAGCTTACTGTGAAAGCTGTTAATTATAATTTGCTGCAGAAATGGGTGACAGTTAATTTGAACACAGAGACATGCACAGGAAAACAAATGGTGGAAATATCTTTTATTTGTTTTCTATAAATCTCCCTTTTGCTACTTTTATGGGCCCAAAATACGTTCACACCTTCCTACTATTTGTTTTGCTGAAATCAAGGACCCCATCGGAGGTGTGTGTCCAAGCACCAAGATTAAGCTGCTTTGGACAGAAAGAACCTTTTATTCTTAGTGTATCATCCTCTATGCATGTACAAATAATGCAATGCTCAGTACAACAATGATTATTTAAGCAGCTCATTGTGCCTTGCAAATCAAATGCAGATAATGACCTTTGTTCTTCATATCATGAAGAGTCAAATATTATTAGACTTGTGTATTATGTGGTTTTAGGTTTTGAATCTGTGGACCCCCATGTGTAAAATTATAACCTTTATTAACTTGTCATCAAAGAAGCAGTTGAGGGGGCATGTCCCCGTAACATAAATTTCAGGCGAAAACTTTTCAAGTGTTTTGTATTAAGGTGAATCAAGAACCACTGAAATGAAAAGCTCATCACTACCAAATAAAAATCTAATGGAAAACTCATAGGGACTTGTCGTGTTTGCTCACATGTTGCAAGTAACCAAAACATTCTTCAGATCCCAAATCCAGATGTGGATTTCCCAAAAAAAATTCAAACTTCCATTTTTGAGAAAAAAAACCCTTTAAAACAACAAGGGTGTAGTCAGCATTTTAATGTTGGACATAATTAGGCGGCTACCATTTACATGGACAGATCTTTCTGGTTTGCTGGTATTTAACCAAAAGTGTAGCATGGTGTTAGAGCTAGGAGGCCCTGTTAAGCTGGTTCATCTAAAATTATATTGTTACAGTGACCTGAAGTTGTATCCTTTGGCCTGTAAAGAAACCTGCCGCATTTACACAATCCATTTGGTTTGGAAATTTAAACCATTTACTTATGGAAGAGGAAAGATTTGTGTGGCCAAATCAGCTGAAGAGATTACAAAGAGAAGAAATAATTTTTACGTATCACTGGTAGACCACAATTTCGGAAACTGTGCAAATGAAAATATGACATGAACCATTTGACTTTCCAATGCGAATTTTAATAGCAAGATGCCAATCAGTAACTCTGATCTATTGTGCCTCATCCACAACAACGGCCACAAAATTTTTCTGATTAAGGTTCGACAACAAGAACTCTCCGCATTGTCTGGTGCTAACTGTTACATTACATAGGGGTGCACAAAAATGATGTGACATTTCCCTGCCTGCAAATTACAGTATCTTCAAAACAGTTACCACCTAAGGCGAAAACTGGTACAACTTACTCCGGTTGAGTTAAGTCTTTTAAATTGATCGTCGATAAGCACGTTGATCTTGAGTGGAGAAAGCACAATTACGATGGATTTGTTCTCGGAACAGTTTTCATTACAAAGATGGTCACATAGGGTAGGAACTAATCTTGGTAAAAAAGGGATTTACCGCGCTTGTTGATTGCAATCTCTCCTAGTGCCTTTTTCGTTTTGGTTTAAGTTTCAAGTTTTGTTGTCCTCTGGAGCGAAGAAAGTTCCGAAGAGCACCGTCGAAAGCGAAAACTCCACCAAGAATGATCACAGTTACGAGCCGGCGGCCATTCAGCACGGTGCACAAAGGGTGATGGGCAGGCTCTCAAATCGAACTTTACCAGATCTCCCCTTCGCCTGACCGTGGGAGATCTGGGTACGAGATTAGCCTATCAGTTACCAGTGTTTTTGCGTGGTAGTACAACCCGTATTTTTTTTATCTCCCTTTCAAACTGTACATACGTGATCTCACCGGCTGAAACGGTGTTTGTGCAAAAAAACGTGAATCTTCATAGTTTTGGTGACAAAGACAATGATCAAAGGTTCAGTGATGAGCGAGACGAGTTTGGAGTTTGTAAGATTCCTGTTTTCAACCTGTGGCTGTCAATTGTGATGAATATTTTAGATTTGGGTTCCTTCAGAAGCCCTGAATGAAAGGGTACGTTTTACATCGTGCCGGTGCGTGGTCTTTGAATTCCAAGGTTCATTGTCGGATTTAAGTACGCTTGTAACTCAACAGGTCCCTCTGTTTTTATCGCATTTGAATGAATAAGAGGTTGCCAGAAGATTGCACCAGGTAGTTTCAGATGTCATTTTGGGTCAACTTGAACAACTTGAAGTTCTTCAAAATGAGGTCTGTTGCTCCTCTTTTCTGATCCGGGAAGCGAGTTTAGTTACGCGCCTTTTTTTACCTTCCGGGTGAGTGATAAAAATCTGCGAGTCAGCGAGCCATGCGAGCCAAGGTGTGAGCCATGCGAGCCGTGCGAGCCATGCGAGCCGTGCGAGCCATGCGAGCCGTGCGAGCTATGCGAGTCACGCGAGTCATGCGAGCCACAGTATAAATGTTAAGAATTTTTATTTGTTGTATTTACATTCACATAAGAACAAGAACAAGAGCATCGGAACGAGATGAATAACATCGCAATATTTAATTCTTACAGTGGGACAACGCAAACCATGATACTTTTTGTTCCAGTCAACCCAGGTCACGCGTGAACGATATTTTTGAAATTTGAACGGAGTTTTGAAATTTACATGTCAGTTTTGAAAGTCTCCAACGAGATTTCAGAGTTCCCGTATAAATTTCCCTAGCTTATTGACGGTATAAAGCTATGAATTTTTCTTTACACTGCAAAATTGAATATTTCAAGAATAACAATTGTTTCCCAAGTATTTTGAATCTTTTTTTTTTTTTTTTTTCAGTTAATGCGTCTTTTTCGGAACGATTTCCAGAGAAATGTCCAACATTCCATTCACACGTCGGACATGCAAAGAGAAATTCGAATGTTCATTTCATTCTTGGAAATACTGTTCACGCGTGACCTGGGTTGACTGTAATTGACACGTCAGGGCTGATTGTCAGTGTCATTCCAAACTTGTAAGGTATGATAAATGAGTACTCAAAGATGAGCGAAGTCAATATTGTCGCACTAAATTCAATTTGAAAAGAAGCAGCGTAACAGAAGCATTGTTTTTTTTTTTTCTTGAATGAAGTTCCACGTGGATATCAATGAATGACATGTATCAATAGATACCTATTCGAGTAGTGGTGCTGCCGTATGTTTTTCTCGGATTTTTTTTCTGAAGTCTTGAACCTTAATAAATTTTTGCGTATTGTTTTTATTTTTTTGCGCATCTTGGGCGATTTTGAATAGGCAAAATTCTCTCCAAAATTATAACAAAAACGAAAAAAAAAAAAAAAAAAAAAATTCGTCCAAAATTTTCTCACGCGAATGTAAATAAAACAAATAAAAACTCTTAACATTTGCACTGTGGCTCGCATGACTCGCATGACTCGCATGGCTCGCACGGTGGCTCGCATGGCTCGCTGGCTCGCAGATTTCGTAGACCCCTTCCGGGTCCAGTTGTTTAAAGCCCGATTTAGCTAATCCTGGGTTGACCTGAAGTTTAATTCGAGTTAAATTTCTAATCAATAGGCATTGTTCCAAAAGATTTTTCTCCTTTAGCTTTAGCGTTTAGATTAATTTCTGGAAACGTAACAAAGTTTTCCCCTTCAGTTTTGACATTTTGCCGGTTTCATTTTATGAAGAGTAAAGACTATAGAAAGCAGCCGTCGATTTTGTTTTACAAAGTATCCCTCCTATAGAGCGTTTCCATTCATGTGACTACGTATACCGGCCATATTGGTTTACTGAAACAAAAGAAAGTATTTGCATAAAAATAGAGTTCAATTCCCAGAGGTTTAGTTTGGGGCACTAACATGGCCACCATTTCTTTGTTTTGGGACACCAACATGGCCGCCGTGACGTCATGTGAAAACACTCCATATACAAAGTGGATTTCAATCCTAATAAATATATTAGTTTCAAAGGGAAATAGGTAGTAGGTGCTGGAAAATATTTTTGTTAAAAAGTCACATTCACGTAGTCCAAATTTTGTATCCCAACACCGCTGGGTCTGGCTCCTTTCTCACGAGTAGACGTGACTGGTTATCCATTCTAGTTGATTATGTTTATACAGGTGGATAAGCTCGATTCAGGATGTAACGAAGTGGTTTCCTAAGCATCGAAGGGTAAAAATTGAGTTTGAAAGCTTGTGTTGATGCCTAAGAGGAACTCTGAACCAAAAACGTGTCATTTCACGTAAGGGTTTATTTTTGTTTTCCTTGCTGCCGGCTGTCAAGTATTAACTTTATCCTATGGTAACGCAACATTTACCCAACTGAGTCTGCCTGTATAGCGTGAAGTCTTTTTTACCTACCTTCAAAGCGACTGGTACGTTCAATCTCTGCGGCTATTCTGTCGACTAGGTTCTTAACCTTTTCTTGCTGTTTCTTAACCTCGTCGTTTTGTTTCCTAATCGCATCAATAACTTCCTTTTCCGCGGGGCAAGCTGCAAAGCAAAGAAAGCAAGCTGCAAGGAATGTTTGTGGCAACAATCTCAATGCATTATGTAACACCACGAGAAAAACGTTATTTTAATCACTGATTACTCGGGAGGAGAACTTTTGATAATTATTATTA
Organism: Pavona decussata; assembly: GCF_977016875.1. Lineage (NCBI taxonomy): Eukaryota > Metazoa > Cnidaria > Anthozoa > Scleractinia > Agariciidae > Pavona > Pavona decussata. The sequence continues at coordinate 6,868,039 of NW_028145470.1, read as the reverse complement.
TCACGGTGTTGTAATAATTCTGGTTTATCAGGAATAAGAGACTAAACAACACATTTCGTGTTTGTTTGCTTAATCCCTTTCTTCATATCCAAGATTCAATAAACTGTTGTTCATCAACAATTTACTTTCCACTTTGTGAGTACTCCTAATCATCTCAACGTCTTGACTTTTTCCAAATTCCTGTTTGAAAAGGTTTACAATCAATCAAGTCTGAGTTTCCTTGAGCTATGACAAATAACAAAGCTTGTAAAGGAAACGAACTTAAACGTTGAAACTTTTTCAGGCGAAATAATAGCAGAATTGAACGATTGTCGATACATACGTTCAAAAACGTTCGTCCTCATAACTTGAAAACGTTGTCTATTGTCACGATGGCATTGTTTTCAAGAATTATTACAATTATCGAAATTCCTTTTGTTTTTCCCTTCCTTTCTCAAATTCTATAATTCCAGTAAAGTTTAAATAGCAATAGGCCTTGTAATAAAGTGACGCACAACTCTTTCATGAGTCAGCAACCTCGTACCCAGAGTTCTTATGCTCTTTGGCCAGAAGTTGGTTGTCTGGAGAGACTCTGAAGAATTCCACCAAATTTTTTAATATTCTTATTGCCTGTCCCAAAACAACTTGCATTGTTTTACCGCAGAAATCCTGCGGTTCCCCAGAGTCTCTCCTGGCGACCAACCGCTGTGCAAAGGGCCTGGGGACTCTGCATACGAGATTGATGTGTCAGGAATGTGACAATAGGATAACTGCGCATGCTCAACATGCTCACGTATTGCCCAAGATGGATTTTCAAGATAAATTTTATCGCCATAAATGTCGGTAATATTTCACCTTCAGTTTCCAGAAAAAAAAAAATCAACGATTTTAAGTTTCTGGGAAGAGCAGAGACGCCGCTAATGTACGTTTTGTACGTTGACAATGGTAGCCAAAGTGTGCACGCTGTCACACGCGTATCATTCTCGTCCCCAGAGCCCCAACGTTTTTCATTTAAATTGTTGAACGAGTGGCCCTGGGTCCATCCAAAAATATCCCTTTTTTTTCATTGGCTGTCGAAAACCTGATGCGCTATGAGGTGAAAAATGCTACGCTTCTGCGCATTGGTCTTTACTTCCGGTGAGACGCTTGAAATCGTGCTATATAAATAACAAATAATGTAAACATTTTGTCGGTAGACAAAAAGTACTTTCTGTTCAGCGCAAAGAATTAGCGATTTGGGTAAAAGTCAGGCATCAAAGGAGACGCCTGAAATATTTTCGGGAACTGGATGTTGAAATATTTTGATAAATGTTTCAATTCTTCCAACTGAATAAGCTAACTTGCTTTCCATAAAAGCCAAGGTGATCATTGGGATCTCAGAGGATCGGAAGAACTGAACGAAGAGTAAACCATACCATCTTTGTACTAGCACAAGTCAGGAGTGATGTAGCTCTCAATTTCGAAGGTAAGTGCCTCTGACTCGGCTTTATTCCGTTGCCCAAACACGCTTACGGCCAAACAGACACAACATTTCGATTTATAATATTCGGAATTACTGTACACAGTTGCACACAAATAATAATTATAAAATGCTGAGAAAAATTGAAGTTTCCCTTGTTGGTAATAATACAAGTACTAACTATCTGTGATGTATTAGGCGGTTTATTCCAAGGAATCTCATATTCTGTTTTCAACTGACCACAGATTCATTGGATTGTTCTGTGCAAAGTAAAGTACTGTAGAATTGATTTAATAAATAAAAAATAAATAAATAAGTGCTAACCTTACAGAAGCTCTACCAATTCACCAATCAGAGGCTAAGCAAACAGAAACTAAAACGCAAATTAAAGATTTATTCTTGAATTTTTTTTTTTTTTTTTTTTTGCACTGATTAAATGTTCTTCTCGCTTCCACCGGTTCACCCAATTAGTGCATTGTTTGCTTTTATAAGAATGAATATGGCTTGTATGAATAAGTGGGTTTTGTTGAAGGGAATAAGAATTAGGACTAAGGGACTTATGTAAGTCTTATTTAATACTGAATTTGTCTGGGCAATCCATTAACTTCCAATTAAATAATCACTTTCAATCAACAGCTTACATGCAATTTACACCCTTTTTGAGTCACATGGAAATGATGGCATCCCATTTTTCTGTTGAGAATTAAAGCAACGCAACTGACCTGATAACCTCGGTCCTCAAATCACAACCCCTGATGGCCTGTTGACATGGAGGAAGGATACATTTGTGGCTTTTCTGGATTCACCACAGAGGAAGGATAAGGGAAGGATACATCTGTGACTTTGTCATTGCAAGGGTCACCTGGCTTTAATTTATTTCTTTTTATTGTTATTGTTGTCTTTTGACATGTGCTTTACATGCATGACACCTACCCACCTATTGGAGTACATCCCATCTGTTTGCCTCTTTCTCTAAGAGCTATCCTTCTTACTAGTTTTAACTGTTGTTTCTAGAGGAAGAATTTTCTCCCTGTGTTTAACAGTTACTACACTCAAGTGACACCCATCTCAGAAAGAAAGCTGTCCTAAAATTGAAAGGTTTTAGTTCTTTTGTATTCAAGTCTGTTACTAATTTTAGTTGGTTTTGTCCATAAGTAATTTAACTAATGCTTCTTTGACACTTTTTAAGACATCTGAATTTGTTTTTTAATATTTTAACTCATTCTATCTTATAACAATTTTTAAATTTTGCAAGTGTAAATAAATTTGTTTTAAGCTCTTTGTCTAAGTACATAACATTTTTTCACATTCTAGAGTTTTTAAAGGGACTAGCAAAGCCCCAATGACAGGTCTCATATTTTTTCTAGTAGTATGGGGAACTTCTCTGACCCTATAAAAGACTCAGAGCAAGTGTTTGGCACTGTAAGCGGGATACTACCAAAATGCCTCTGTGGCAAATAGACCTGTTTGATTTAGTTTAACCTACCTGTAGCTGCCAAATATGTCACATTTGATTAGCATGTTTTATTTTATTCTTTATGAGAACAACAAAGGAAATTAATGGTGTTATTCAGTGGTAACCATTTCAGTTTTAAACATCTTAAGGAACCAAATGCTAAAAAGTATTAGAAACACCCCCATCACTGTGAGTGGGATTCTCTCCCCACCCACCTTTACCCTGTGGTTTCTCAGAGAGAGTAAAAATGACTGGAGTCCCTAAATTGGGTAACCAGAAACAAAACAATACTGCAGTTTGTTTCACCACTGAAATATAATAATCATTTGCATCTGATCTTTAGGGGTTTTAAAATAATAACAGTATGCCATTGTTGATATTTACTCGTATTTTACAGATGTTACAAAGCTGGTAAGCTTTTTGTCTGAGATAATAGATCTCAGAACACGGAGATGTAAGACAAATTAAGATACCCGAGCCATTCACTGAATGGCAATGGTTGGTCTTTGAACTAATATAGCAGCATTGTGGGTTCAATTTCCCCCTTTCATATAAACAACACACAGATTTTTCGACATCAACAATCTGCCTCAGTTATGGAACGCATTTTAAACATTACATTAATGACACAAGGCGCAAGTCCGATAACAATATTCCACAAAAACTTAAGATAATAGAGGTGCAGAATAAATAAAATTTATACAACAGTGAAACATGTACAAAGAACGACTAAAACATTTCTTGCCACGTTTCGTTTCCAATAATTTTACCGATAGATGAGACAAACTAATTCGGCTTTTGAGTTCCACTTCTCAGTAATTTTCCCTTAATTCTTCCGAAATCTGGTTGACTTTTTTTCCGAAGTTATTCGCATTACAAGGCGTAACAGATCAAGGACAAGATCGTAGGCTCTGGGAACGAGGATGCACGTGTATAAGTTAGTTGTACGGATCACATTGCCAAGGAAAACTTTTCAGAAAACTTTGAACAGAGAGACAACACTATTAAAAAGCTGTATGTTTATGAAAACTTGTCGCAGTTTAATCAATGTAAAGTTTAAACTGGTACGAGAAACCACTTTCAAAAAATGACAGAAGTGTCAAGATAGATATTTCTACGAGCATGCAAAGCAAAGATCCGAGAAGTCGTACGCACGTTCCATTTCCATTGGCAAATCAGATTGAAGAACGTGGCTGTTTTTTTTCCAGATGTTTTCTTCGAAAAGAAAACATCTAGATTTAAGCAATAGAGGACGTTTTCCGTGTTTACATAGCTTCATCTAAACACGAGGGGGGTTGGGAGAATTCGAGACAGTTATGAACCTATGAAAACGTGGGGAAAAAAGTCCTCTATTGCTTTTATAAATTTTTTCTAAAAAAAATAATTCGACAAATGAAGGGAATTTTGTTTATTTATTTCTTGATTGAAATAGATGTTCTCAGTACACGCTCTATACAATCATAATTATTTTGCGCATCTGACAACACATGAACCAATCAAAATTTGCGTTATAAAAGTCAAAATCAAGTTGAAATTTGGGGCAAGCGTCAGCTAGCCCCGTGTGGATGACGGTGATTTCAGCTTTGAATTCTTGTAAGTCTTACAGAAAAATACTAAACATTCGGTAAAAACTAGAAGAAATGTTCAAAATATATGATTCTGTAAGGAAAGGACTTCAAGATGAGTAGTTTATTTAACCTGAAAATGAATGCACTGTGCATGGTCACTCTTGAAAGTTACGTGAACCTGCCCGATGTGGCAGCCTGAGATGGCTGAGAAGTCGAATCGCTCATCGTGCTTTGTAAAATTTTGCTGGTTAGGAATCATAGCGCAAGTAGCGGATCCAAATTGTGAAGTTTTTGCTGGTAATAGTAATCGTAACAGTAGATTATTACGCTGAGAAAGTCTTAGAGAAAACACATTTTATACAAATTTGACAGCCAAAACACGGCAACCGGCCGTACAAAGTTTGATTTGAAACATTTATAGTCTGTAGCATATAGTTTTGTATTCGTTTTCGTCTACATTTTTTGAATAAAGGATGTCTTTTAGAGAATTTTATTGTGGTACTCAGATGCAAAAATTACCTTGAAAAACGTTTACTGCGTTTGTTGCATATTTTGTCGTCTTCACTTGAGCTCCCTCGACGAGGTCGTCTAGCGAGGCAGGCAAAGCACTTTGGTTCTTCTTTCTCTTGCCTTTTTCCCCTCGGGCTCAGTGGGGAAGAGATAGGCAAACCCCGATCAAAATTTTGGGAACTTTTTCTCCATTTCCTTAACTGTTGTACTTGAAATTACTTTGCGAGTCCAGCGAAAGCTTTGAAATGTTTTCAAATTGTGCCGGGAGACACAGAAAGCGTGACATCACAACCGTGTTTACATACTCTCATCTAAGCACACCTATCGACCAATCAGAGCGCGCATACTTTCTCAAATATTTTATAAACGAGATTAGCGACGCCCATTTGCTCTCGCTGTTGTTCCTCAGTCTAATCCCACCGAAAACTTTTGTGTTCAGGCCAAAACGAATGAACAACTAAGACTCAATACTATGAAGTTAAATTAAAGACAAACTAATGACACTATTCGGCCGTGAAATAAGTAAAAATCGTTCCGTGCAAACAAAGTTGAAAGTTTTATATTAAAGGGAAAATTAAGTGTGTTTATGTTTTAAGTACGAGAGGTTTTGACGTGAATGTTTTCAGCTGATAAAACACGCACTTACAGCGTAGGTTGAATTGTTTTCCATTATTTTAAATAATTTTTTTAACAAAAGTTTCCACCTTTATCCTTCAGATCGATAAAAAAAACATTTGTTCTAGAGGTATCACGCGAGGAGGACTTTAAAATCGAGCGAAGGTGGTCTTCCCAGACTTTGATAGATAAAAGGTGATTGGTTAAGCGAAAGGAGCGGAATGACCACATCTGGGAAGGAGATGTTTGTGAGGAAGAGGGTAACACGGCTTTTTTTGTTTTACGTGAAAAGAGTGAAGTAAATTATCTATGAAAATCAGGTACACAACCGTCATTTCCAAATAGATTTCAAACTTAACAATCAGTCGTGGTATTTGGAGTAAACGGGTGAGACGTTTATTTTGATTTATGCCCTTTTACGCGGCGTTTTTCTTTTAAACGTCAAATGGCGTGAAATTAATCAAGGAAATTGGGTTACTGAATATTGTAGTTCTTTTCCATAAAAAAAATAAAATAAAACTAACGCAGTGCGGTTTTTGTTTCTTTAGCTCCAGAAAGATTTGGCGTCAATTAATCGTTCGGCTAAAATATATGGTTGTTAAAGTAACTTCTACTCTTTAAATTCAATGACACAGTGACACAGTCATACTCGGGGAAAGGAACTCCGAGTGTTCTTAACAGGAGTCGAACCTATGCACTGAGCTATAGAGGATTCGTGGGAGCTAGGCCATTCAGTAAACTGGGTACTAGGTATTTCTGCTCTTTCAGCTCACAACAAAACTTCTTTCCACTCTCCGTCTCAAGGGTCACCTTTGGGTAAAAAAGCTTAACATTCTGCACCCACTCTCGGGGAACTCTGATCACTAGCTTAGGTTATGAAAGTAAACATGGCAAGCCATTGAATTATCTTTGGACAAAATTATACCAGATTTGAGTGTCCGGACAAATATTCGCGAAATATTTCTCCTTGTAAGTAAAAAAATCCATTTTTTTTATGTTTTCTCCGTTACTTGGATGAAAACGTTTCGCACCTTCCTCCGGTGTTTCGCTTGTTATTATTTCGAGGGGAATAAGATTTTAAGATTTTTGATAAGTTTGTGCCTAAACAAAACATCAATTCTCGTAAGCTACATGTATTTTCATATTTTCTTGTACTTTTTAATAATCTTTTAAGGAAACAGTTTGCGCTTTCCCAAGGTACTTTACTTTTTTGACAGTTTGTCGGTTTTCTTGGCTTTTTGGTGATTATTATGAATATTTACCTCCAGACTTCATGGAATGTTTTGCCATCACCGCCACATGAAACACTGTGATGACGAAGACAAGAAACATTGTTTTTTCAAAAGCCATCTTAATTCTACCGAATAAAAGAAAAACCCCAGGGATTAGTTATACAATTGTTACTGTAGACTATATGCATTGCCTTTTTTTCTCTTACGGACAGTAACGCTGGCGAGCCTCGCGAGCAAGGGAAGCAATTTTCTTCGCTCACTCGCGAGGTATGCCAGCTTTACTGTGCGTAAGAAAAATAGGCTAGGCAACTGCTCGTAGTCTAGTTATTGGTTCGTATTGAGTAAAATACCAGTGGTGAAACGATATAAACGAGTTGAATGCGAATTAGTTTCTCCTTTTTTGCCAGAAATACAAGTCGCTTTAATTGCACGTATCGATGCGTTACCTTTGTGAGAAAATAATGTTGACAGGTTAACGAAAAAAAAGAAAAAAGAAAAACAAAAGAGAGAAAAGAAAAGAAAGGTAAAGAAAAAAAAGAAGAAGGAAAAAACAACATGCAAACAAGACAAAGATCAATTTTCTACTTTGTAGAACATACCTCAAGTTTGTATACGTTGTATTCGGATCGAAATGTCCTTGTTTAACTGGGTGTGTGTAGCGTACAGTAGTTATATATGTTAAAAGATAAGCCCCGTTAGTGCCTAGGTAAGTGCCTAGGTAAATTATTAATATTCAAACTGTCTTGGTAAGTGCCAAAGTAAATCATTAATATTCAAACTGCCTAGGTAAGTGCCTAGGTAAGTAGGTAATTCAAACTGCCTAAGTAAGTGCCTAGGTAATTCAAACTGTCTTGGTAAGTGCTTAGGTAAATCATTAATGGTAACTCATTAATAGATTTAAAAGATTTCAGTGTAAGGTGAAAACATGGCTGCAATCTACTTATCTTTGAAACTGGCAACACTCTTGTAATAATCGGACTGCAGCGGCTGTCTTCTTCACAATTTTTTGCAAGTCTTATTTGAAACCATGTATATATGTAACTTTCTAAAAGGGTGTTTTATTATTATTTTATCGTCAAACACCTTTTCACTTCTTGTTTATTGGCGTTGTTATAAATTTATATATACCTCCCTTGATTCATGCTTTTATACTAATATAGTTGGGGCCGTTTCATAGCTTGTACAGGTAAATCTACGATTTGTAAAGCGGCATTCGCGGTTAAGATTTCGTTGGTAGCTAGAGCTAAACAATATATCATTCCAAAGACTTCATTAAAACTAATGAATTGTGGTTTTTGTCTGTTTAACCTCAGAAAGATTTGGCGTCAATTAATTGTTCGGCTGAAAATATATATGGTTGTTACAGCAACTTCTACTCTAAGAATTCAGTGAGTGACACAGTCATACCCAAGAAAAGGAAGTCCGAGTGTTCCTAACAGGAGTTGAACCTATGCACTGACCTATAGAGGATTCGTGGAAGCTAGGCCATAAACTGGGTACTAGGTCTTTCAGCTCACAACAGAACTTCTTTCCACCCTCCGTCTCAAAGGTTACCTTAGGGTAAAAAAGAGGTTTACGGTCTGCACCCACTCTCTTTTTTTTGAATTATTATTTTTTTTTTATTAGCTTTACGTGACACACCGTAGTAAACACAGCTTACACTACATGCGATAAGTTACACAGTTTTTACTATGTTTACAATAAATGATTACTGTACTTGCAGTACTAACAATTACACAACTTACAATACTTGCATTATGTACAAAGTACTACAACGCTATCTTGCATTACACTGCACTATCTCACCGCCATTTACTTACCTACATTACATTATTTGCTATACAGCTATTTCAATTAACGTTGTCGGTTCAAAGCATGAAGCTAAAAGACAAGACCGAAAGTTTACATGGAAATTTTATGAATAAATTCAACAAAATCAGTCATGCCTGGAGAAAACAATAGCTGGTAATTAGCAGTACAATGACCTGCACGTGCAGGGATGATTTTGATGAAACAGATGAAATTATTCATAAAAAATAATCCCACAAAACATTGCGGTCTTGTCTTTAGCTTGATTTTAATCCGACAACGTTAATTGAAATAGCTGTATATTACAATGCGGTAAAGTACAAATAAACAATACGCTGAAGTTCATTACTAATTACATGATTTACAATAACGCAATACAACCATGTCGGAACATAGAACATAAGGTTGGTAATAGACTGGTGCAAAGAAGATAGACAAGGAAAGAAAAGCAAAAAAAATTACACATTGCAAATGCAGAGAGTGGTCCACTTAGCTCAGTCGTATTTTCTACAGTTTCAGTTTTTAATGGCCAATTGTTTTTCACATTTGATTTTACTTTCCAGTAAGGCAAGAAAGACCTTTAAGCTCGGAGACTGATTGATTTCTTGCGACGAATATATGGTATTTAGCAATAAGAAGATAATGATTTAACGCGTAAAAGCTCTTAGATTCAGGTTTGTAGCCATAAAGGATTTCAGAGTAATTGGGATTAATATTTTCTGAACGCTTTATTTTCCACCACGTTATAGCTTCTTTCCAAAAGGATTCAACTACAGGGCACTCAAGAAACGTATGAACAAGATTTTCATTTTGGAAGAGGCAGTGCTCGCATTAAGGTGTTTCTTTTTTGCACTGCACTCACTCTCGGGAGAACTCTGATCACTAGCAAGGCTAATGAAAGTAAACAGGGTTAGCCACTGAAAAACGTTTGGGCAAAATTATACCAGACTCAAGTGTCTAGACAAATATGCGTAAAATATTTCTCCTTGTAAGTAAAAGAAAATCATCCTTTTTTTGTGTTTTCTCAGTTACTTGGATGGAAACATTTCGCACCTTCTTTCGGTGTCTCGCTGGTTATTATTTCGAGGGAAATAAGATTTTAAAATTTTTGATAAATATGTCCCCCTCCCCTAAAAAATCAATTCTCGCAAGCTACATATATTTTCATATTTGCCCATATTTTTAACCATTTTTATTGGAACAGTTTGCGCTTTTCCAAGGTACTTTACTTTTAGAGTTTCTCGGTTTTCTTGGCTTCTTGTTGATTATTATGAATATTTACCTCCAGACTTCATGGACTGTTTTGCTATCACCTCCACATGGAACACTGTGATGATGAAGACAAGAAACCTTGTTTTTACAAAAGCCATCTTGATTCTGACGAATAAATGAAAAACCCCAAAGATTAGCATTACAATTGTTACTGTAGACTATATGCAGTGTCTTTTTTCTCTTACGGACAGTAAAGCTGGAGAGCCTCGCGAGCAAGGGAAGCAATTTTCGCGTTCACTCGTGAGGTTCGCCAGCTTTATTGTCCCTAAGAAAAATAGGCAACTGCTCGTAGTCTAGTTATTGGTCGTAATAAATAAATTACCAGTTGTGAAACGATATAAACGAGTCCAATACGAATTATTTTCTCCTTTTTTTGCCAGAAATACAAGCTGCTTTAATATCACGTATCGATGCGTTATTTTTGTGAGAAAATAATGTTGACAGGTTATCAAAATAAAAAGGAGAGAAAATAAAATAAAATAAAAGATAAAAAAGGAAAACAACATACAAACAAGACAAAGATCATTTTTATACCCCTTAGAACATACCTCCAATTTGCAAATGTTCAGTATTCTGATCAGATGTCCTTCTTTAACTGGGTGTGTGAAGCCCACAATAGTTATATAATTATGTTAAAATATAAGCCCCATTACTGCCCAGGTAAGTGCTTTGGTAATTCAAACTGTCTAGGTAAGTGACTAGGTAAATCATTCATATTCAAACTGCCAAGGTAATTGAGTGCCTAGGTAATTTAAACTGATCAGATGTCCTTCTTTGAGTGGGAGTGTGTGGTCCTTCTTTAAGTGGGTGTGTGTAGTTATATATGTTAAAAGATAAGCCCCATTAGTGCCTAGGTAAGTGCTTAGGTAATTCAAACTGTCTAGGTAAGTGGCTAGGTAAATCATTAATGGTAACTCATTAATAGATTTAAAAGATTTCAGTATTCGTTGAAAAAATGGCTGTTGTGTGGTTCGAGAACTATTTATTTTAACGACCTTTCTCTTTCCTTCTCACTGAACATCATTGGTAATTCTAAGAAAGTTTTTTTTACCTTTCCATTAAAAAAAGGCTTGTGGTCCACAACCAGCTATCTTTGAAACTGTCAACACTCTTGTAACATTCGGACTGCAGCAGCTGTCTTCTTCACAATTCTTCGCAAGTCTTATTGGAAACCCAGTTTTATGTAAAAGGCAGTGTATTATTATTATTATTTTATCGTCAAACACCTTTTCATTTCTTGTTTACTGACGTTGTTATAAATTTATATATACCTCCCTTAATTCATGCTTTTATACCAATAGTTGGGGCCGTTTCATAGCTTGTACAGGTGAATCTAAGATTTATTAAGGGGCTTTCTCGGGTAAAATTTCGTTGGTAACTAGAGCAGAACAACACATCATTCCAAAGACTTCATTAAAACGTCTAAGCTTACCACGCGCATCATTACGAATCAAAGTTCGAGATTACCCGTTAACTTTGCGTTGGAGGGTACGCAGTTTTACCTTGCTCGTTTCAAGAGTTCGTTTGTCACAAGTCCTGTGGGGGAAAGCCATTTTTGAGCACATCTACAACACACAAATATGACTACCAAAAGAAATCGATTGTAATGTTACTCTCTCCTATCTTTCCCCTTTCCAAACCAACAATAATCGTTTTGGTTATCGCGTTACTACCCTCTGCCGCATTTTGACTCACCCTACCCTACTTGGAAACAAGTAGTTTCGGTCCTTCCAGGGTTCCAAGATGTTTCCAAGATGGCGTCGTTCTTTTTATTTTTTCGCGTCAGCACCCGTTTCATGAAACGGGTTCTTTTTATTTTTTCGCGTCAGCACCCGTTTCATGAAACGGGTGCTGAAGCGAAAAAATAAAAAGAACGACGCCATCTTGGCATCATTTTATGTTGGTTTCATTTTCACCCAAGGTTATTTGCAAGTTACAGGGACTTTGTTTCATCTGCCTAATGTATTTTACTATGGAATAGGGCTGGGAGAACCTCAACAGTTGTGCACACATCAAATGAATTGTTTCGTTTTGTGGAAGGAAAATCGAAGATCTTCATGACATGTAAGTCTTCTAGTAGCTTGCTGTTTCAATAACGCAAAACGATTATTGATAATTTCGAAAGACGAAAGATAAGGGTGTAACATTACAGTCGGTTTGTGTGTTTTTGATGTGCTCAAAAATGGCCTATTCCTTTGTTTTTCGTTGTGAAACAGCAACTTAGTAAACTAAGTTAAAAGTATGAACTGCCCTCCTATCTGTGTTTGTAAGTCGGAAGCTCAATGAACACCTTAAGGTGCAAGAAGCCAAGTCCTTTACTGTCACTGACCAGGAATGTGTAGTATAAAAAATTAAATGTAACCTGTGCGATGCATGTTATGTGGGATATACGCGTGGGCACCTGCATGAGCACGTAGACGGACACAAAAGAAGGTCGTGCTCCATTTACAAACACTACCGTCTCCAACATAAATACCGGATACCACAGTGTTTTTTTAGAACAGTTTTACGTGCTTGCGAAATGCACCAACAAATTTCATTGCCTTTTTCATGAGATGTGATTTATACGTAAACTCAAACGACAACTAAACATTCACTCACTGATTAAATTTTGCGCTAAAGTATTTGTTTAATCATCTATTGGTTCTCTTGATAATGGAGTCAAGATGTTTCCGAAACGTCGATCTCTAAATCTCTCTGTAATTTTTACACAATTTAGGAGTCTCAAAATTGATAACCTGTGGCAGTTTCTCACATTTGGGAATTATACAAGTGCTTCTATGAACACGTTCTAAAACAAAATGCAATATTCTAAAACCAGAAATTCTGAAGCTTTCTCTTCGTTTTTGCCAGAATTGGACAAAAACCTTTTAAAATTCTTTGATTTTACAACTGCTGTCAACCAGTGAGAAATAAATCGGACAAAAACCATTAAATTTCACGTACTTTTACTAAACCCAAAGAGTTACAACAAACACGGCCTGCATTAAAATTGCACAAACTTTTCCATTTACGATCGTAATAAAGAAAAATTCTTTGAAATTAAAGCGATTCTGTTTAGAAGGTAAAGTATGTGTGCAAAATATGTAGAAAACTGTACTTAAATGTAAGAGCCTAGAAAATCATTTGCAAATTTTGT
>NW_028145470.1:6757500-6850000 GCF_977016875.1 Pavona decussata | reverse complement strand
CCAGCATCACGCGTAATGCCAGTGTAGCAGGCATCTTGTTTTTTTTGTTTTTTTTGTTTTTTTTTCTTCCTCGTAGCTTCAAATCGGTACATTAATTTATTCATTAAACTCACCCCTCTCCTACTCGGGGTGTATTGTTCTGATTGTCTTCAACAGAAGCAGGCCAATCAAAATCCATTCTTGTCGCTTACATCGCGAGGGAGGCGACCCACTCACCCCTACGTGTGTGACGTCAACGCATCATTTGATCTATTTATTAAAAACAGATTAAATTTGGCGCCATACTGTTAACATGTTCTGGACTCAAGTGTGCCGTTTTCAAACGGAAATTTCACCATTTTGAAGCGGTGAATCGAAAGAATAACTTCTAAGAAGCACCCGGCATTTAAAACGGTGGAAATTGGTAAATTCCTGGCGAAGGAATCGTGCTTTGTTTGACAGTCTTAGACCACGACGCGAGACTGAAAAGAGGTCATTGAGAAGCTTACGTTATCGCAATGGAATTCCCGCAATTCCCCTTGAAACCCTGAGTAGCGTAACACAAGAGAAATAACGTAACGCGACCGTCGTGACTCAAACTATTCCATTAGCAAGGATAGATTTATCAATCGGCGAAGCATACAGTTGGAATAAATAAATCAGCCCCAGCATCACGCGTAATGCCAGTGAAGCAGGCATCTTGTTTCTTCATCGGTGTCATAAATGTGCACATTAATTTATGCATTAAACTCTGTCCTCCCCAAGTAAGGATATATTGTTCTGATTGTCTTCAACAGAAGCGGCCCAATCAAAATCTATTTTTCAGGCACATATCACGAGAAAGGGGACCCACTCATCACTTCTGTGTGACGTCAAATCATCATTTGATTTATTCATTAAAACTAGATTAAATTCTTCCCTCTCCCAGAAGGGATCTATTGTTTTGATTGTCTTGAACAAAAGCGGCCCAATCAAACTCCATTATCTGCGCGTATATCACGAGGGAGGGGACCCACTCATCTCTACTTGTGTGACGTCAAAGCAAATCATCATTTGGAAAAGTTGTTTTCGTTCAATGGCGGCCACACGTCTGAATTTAAGACTCTGGATCTGCCGTTTTCAGAGAGAAAACCAACCTTTTTCAAGCAGTAAATCGAAATAATAACTTCTAGGTAGTACTCGACAGTTGAAACGGCGGAAATTGGGAGAGTTCACAGCAAAGAAAATCCGCTTTAGAAAACAGATCGAATGATCAACGCGAAGGATTAGAGCTAGAGGAGGCCAGACCAGTTCAGCGGGGTCATGACGTTATTGCATAGTTATTTCTGGTATGATTCCTGGTAACACGACGATAAGTATCACGCAATATATCTGAATAAAACCATTCAGACAATTATTTCAATGGCCAAGGGAGGATATTTTTTTAAATATCTGCGAAACATACAATGGGGAATAATTGGGGTTACATTAAGCATTCCGTGTAATGCCATTAGAGGGGCATCTTGTTATCTACAGATGCTAGTGCAGCGACTAATTTACCTGGAAAATGCTCATTTAAAGACAGAAACCCATCTGGGGGCAGAGAACATATTTTTCGATTAGTATTATTCCTATTTTTTTTTTTTTTCGCAATTTATGAAAATTGTGGTCTTTGACGTGAACTCTGCTGAACCCTAAGCTCAATGAGCGTTCTGTGACAAACATAATGTTTATTACACGGTGGAAGCTTGGTTTCTGTATAAATTTAGCATTGCATTTTGCGTGTTTTTAGCGGATTGAAAAGTAAGGGTCCGAATAGACCCTTGGTTTCTTAGTGAATGTAGTATTGCATCAGTTTTGAATGATTTGAGCGGATGAAAAGTAAGGGTCGGAATTTTGGAAGCGAGGGTCATTTAGAATCTTAATTCCTGGGGCACAAATGTAGCTATCCGCTAAAATCGAGAAACTTGCCAAGCCCCAACATTACAATTTTTCTCTGTCCGCCAGTTTTAAGAACTAGAACTAACAAGTATTAGTTGAAACATTGCGTTCCTCAAAAATAGGAAAAACTAAGATGTACCTTTAGTCTTGAAATTACACCAAAAACAAGAGATAACTTTACTTTTTAAGACATGAAAAGAGCATTACGATATTTTACGACAAAATTATAGTTTTGTGCAGAATAATTCCAAAGAAAAAGGTCTCTAATAAATATTCTCGCGGAATTTTCGATTCTGGAAAAACGTAGGTTGGAAAGCGTTTGATAACATTATTTTAAATCAAATAGCCTTGCTACTTTCAATGGAAAAGTAGGCATGGTCATGACAGCAATAAAAAGGTCCATAGTAAACTGTTAAATATTATCTTTGACATTTATTGTGACTTGCCACTGCGTTGGTGCTATTGGAGAGCTGAGAGTATCGTATTTTTCAACCGCGGCAGAAAAATGTCAGTGGAAATTTCCACCGACATGTCCACCGTTTGTTACTAAAAACGGTGAAAATGTTTTACTCTGGTTCAATTTCAATTCAATTCAATTCAATTTATTTTTTGCCATTAACAAAAAAAATACAACATAAATACATTATAGACGACACACAATATTCTTACTATTACAATATTCATACTTGACTATTTACAACATGGTTATAACATGTCGGTGGAAATTTCCATCGACATGTCCACTGCTTGTTACTAAAAATGGTGAAAATGTTTTACTCTGGTTATAACATGTCGGTGGAAATTTCCATCGACATGCCCACTGTTAATGTTACTAAAAACGGTGAAAATGTTTTACTCTGGTTATAACATGTCGGTGGAAATTTCCATCGACATGTCCACTGCTTGTTACTAAAAACGGTGAAAATGTTTTACTCTGGTTATAACATGTCGGTGGAAATTTCCATCGACATGTCCACTGCTTGTTACTAAAAACGGTGAAAATGTTTTACTCTGGTTATAACATGTCGCTGGAAATTTCCATCGACAAGTCCACTGTTTGTTACTAAAAACGGTGAAAATGTTTTACTCTGGTTATAAAATGTCGGTGGAAATTTCCATCGACATGTCCACTGTTTGTTATTAAAAACGGTGAAAATGTTTTAATCTGGTTATAACATGTTGGTGAAAATTTCCATCGACGGGCGGAGTTTTTTTTTAGAAAGATGCGTACAAAAATTTCCAAACTACGTTTTAGATACGGATAAATGTCGATGAAAATTTTCACCGACCGTTCAAAAAATATGTTGTATTTCGACAGAAAATCCGTTAGCAACACAAAACTATAACTTGTCAAAAACTAGCCTTCTTTTGTCAGCTTGTCAAACGTATGGCAAAAGTAAAGAGTTTTCACTTTTATTTCTGGAGGTCTTCGTATTCAATACAGGCCGAGTTCAAATTAATGACAATTTGCAACATGTGCTTTTAACTATGGAAAATGTATTCCTATTTGCCTCAAATTTTACAGGCATGGATCAGTTTTGGTAAAATACTCAATTTTTTGCAAATTTTTGACGTTTAAGAATTATCGCATTTTGTTTTAGAACGTGTTTATGTTAGAAAAACACGGACTTTTATTGTGTAATTTCATGGTTTTAGCAGGCTTTTGAAATTTGGCCAAATTCATAAAAACTGGGATAAGGTTAGGCGATAATCATCTAATCAACTACGAAATCGTTCATTTCGAAAATCACTTTTGAAGTGTGATCATTCCGACCTAGACAATAATTAATAATCGGCTTTGTAAAGCAGACGCATACGGAAAACGCCTTGTCGATATTCACTAAGAAAGTAATCGATCTACTGCGTTTCGACTTTAAAAAAAATATCGACTTATATCAGCCTTTTACCATGTGAGCATGGTCAGTTACTAGTCATACTGAAGGCCTTGGTGGTACTTATTTGGGGAGCAAGAGGTCATTACTAATTACTGTCTTTTGGCTCACGGCTGAAATAGCTTAGAATATGAGACTTAAAATTCTCGTGGACGTCTGTACTGTTTTTGTCCCTGTTAGTGTATGGTTAGTGTCACGTTCCCGTGCGTGACCTAGGAAGTTGATCGTCAAATATTATGAACTTTATTTAGCAACTCTATCTATCTTATCAGTTTTCGCATAGTTTTCGGAGAGTAAAAAAAGTCCCCCTTTTTTCTGGAGTTCTGTTTTATCAATCCCGGGCAATTCATCAAGTGTAAGTTTTATCCTTTATTTTGTATCCTTTATTTTTTTCGTATTCTTACTATCATGATGTATTCCGTTTTTTTGATTAAGCTTCCTGTTTTGTAGTTTCACCGTTGGTCGATTTGTCAATAAAATAATTAATCACGAACTGGTTGTGAATGGATGTACAGCGCCCTATGGGAACGCTACAGTTAGCATTAGTTAAGTGTATGCACATTACTTCATGATATAGAGAGGCATGGGGGCACAAGTTGGTGGTGTGTCTACAGACAGCCTAAAAACCGTCTTACGGATAACAGCTAGTGGAGGGCGCAAAACGGTAAAATAAGTATATGCAAAAAAACGTACGTAGAAATTGTTTGTTATTTTTTTTAAGTTACTTTTATTGGATGAATTCAGAACTTTAGTTTAATTTAGTGTTCGCAGTCTACGCTATTATATTTCCACACAAAATATAGTTTGCGAGACGTTATTACTAATAATTATATAAGAGCCCTTTTTTTGACCACGGTAGTTAAGTACGGGACCAAAAGGTCTTTACTTTTATATTACAAATTTACCTGCGTCGCATAATGATGTTTTACACAATACAGCAAATCTAAACCACAGTGATCGCTTATGTACATCTGTACATCATGATCAATCACAACACAGTTTAATTGATAGCAAGTGTTCAACATGCCCAAGGAAGTAATGCTGTCAATGGTCTATAATGTTAATATATACATCTATTTCAAGTCAGAATTATACGATAGAGGCATTCACTACACAAGTAACCTCTGCATGATGATATTGTACATTTTCTTTAGTACAGATTTTGTCCAATTTGGCCCTACTTGTTTATGCTGCTTCCTAACTATGGCTTTTGCAGTCAATTTTCCAAGCTCCAATTTTTTAGCAAGCATTTTGAAGATTAATTTCCCTTACAGCCATTTTTATATTACAGAGTGGCCTTAAAGGGTGGGGTTCACATTTAAGCGCATGTGCATGAATCTAGAAAATCTTTTCTCTTTTTTTTCAACTTAATGGCCTTAAAAATCTCACTCATATGTACTCCAGTAATCACATTCTATAATTAGTCCATTAACAAATCGAATGTGGTTGGCGTTGTCTGTACTCTTATCGACAACGATATTCGTCATTACAGTGGTCAAAATGTTGTGGACTGACGAGGCGCAATTTTGACCACTGTGATGACAAATCTCGTTATCGATAAAAGTACAGACAACGCCAAACCACATTCGATTTTTTTTTTTTTTACCGCATATCAACGTCAAAGAAAAATTTTACGATAACTGCCAAAATTTCCGCGCGCTGATTGACGCGAGCAGCGTTGCCGGTCTAGACTCTTAACGACAACGGAAATTTAGCCAATCAGATTGCGAGATTAGAAATAATTGTGGTAAAAAGCAAAATGACTGATGACCAAAATTCACAGAAAATGCTAGTGGATTGTACTCATATTGTCGATATTAAATTTAGCGTTGACCCGTAGGATTTATTCCATGGTTGATGTTTTTACAGTTATTTGCATGCGAAATAACACAATCATATGAAAAAATTACCATCGCAGTTTACCCATTCCTTTCCAAAAGGTTCATAAACAACGAAGTAAATTAACAGGCTTGGGTCATACCTAGCAAAGGCGATAAAGTATTTTGATTCATGGACATGCGAAGAACCGTGAATCACTCCCTTTAAATATTACTAACCAATATAAAAAAATCAGCTGTACTCGATATAATAACTTAAAAAATGACTTGTTTGGTGAGTAGCCGCGTAGAATCCCCTTAAATGGCTTCACCAAAGAAGATGACATATCCTGAGATGCCGTGAACTAACATAAAGGAATAACTTCAAATAGTTTAAAAGCTTTTAATTATTATCAGTCCATTTCTATACCGTTATCCAGCGCCCTTATTATAACTTCAGAAGTATGAATGCTATGACAATGACACTTGGAGAATATATAGTAAATGTATCTCTAAAAAACGTTTCCTTTGAGGTTTGCAACGGGAAATGAGCTGGCACATGGCCATAAATTAAGTCGGCTTCAAAATGAATGCCTTAGATTAAAATTGGA
Source organism: Pavona decussata (assembly GCF_977016875.1). Lineage (NCBI taxonomy): Eukaryota > Metazoa > Cnidaria > Anthozoa > Scleractinia > Agariciidae > Pavona > Pavona decussata. The sequence continues at coordinate 6,843,781 of NW_028145470.1, read as the reverse complement.
AAACAGCTAAAAATGTACAAAAACAAAAATCTACTGTAGGAAAAATTATTTTTTATCTTAAAGAAGAATATGATTTTTGAACCTCTGCCAGTCAAACATTGATTGCCCGACCCGAACTCAGGTAACATGCGAAATCATTCCCAGAAAATTTTAACAAAAAAAAATCAAAACGTTTCGTTTTGTTTGCTCAAATATGAAATAAAAAAAAAAAAAAATTATAAAAAGTGAGCGTGGAAAGAAGCACCCCTCTCTACTTTGTTTACCTTAGATAGGATAACAGTACTCTCGGTGTTCGTCACAATATTGTGGTATCATGGTGAATTTTACATAAATGTAAGAGTCAATTTGCTGGGCAAAAGGTAAGTGTAACCTTTGTGTTCAAATGCTTTCAGGTCAGTTGCATATTTAGTTGAAATTTTTTGGTATTTGATAAACTGTGATCCGGACAAACGATACACAACCGACTTCCCTTCGAAGTTGGCAACAGCCAGGAACGTTTCACCGCAAATCGAAAATGGTTCCCAGGCGCGGGCTCCGTGAGTGAGAATGGACTGGAACAGAACAAACCTGCTGCCATTCCACTTGTAAATGAACGAGTCGATGTTGAAAGAATTTCCCTTCCGCGAATTAGCAAAAGCAAGGAATGTCTCGCCATTGTTGCTGAAGGACTTGACATCCCAGGCACCATATGTCTGAAGAGACTGGAGTTTGACAAAGCTGTTACCTGACCACTTGTACACAGAGGACTGGACAGAATAGCTCTGATTCCTGCTTCTGCGGTTTGCAGAAAACAAGAAAAGTTTCAGTTTTTATTGCAAACGTAGTACTTGCTGTAGCTCCATAGGTTCTTATCTCCTGGAACCTCTCAAACTGGTTTTTGCCCTTCTTGTAGATGACTGAGTTTACACTTTGCCAATTACCATCATTACTATTCGCGACGACGAGAAACAGGTCCGACAATATTTTAAAGAAGTTAAAACTAATTGCTCCGAGTGTTGGAATGTTTTGCACGACGATAAACTGGTATCCATTCCACTGATAGATGGCAGAGTTCAACCGAAATGTAGTTTTATCCTTGCGATTAGCAACAGCAAGGTAATGTTTCTCAGCGATCGTAAAATATTCCATGTCGCGTCCTCCTTTGGTGTCTATGGTCTGATAGAGGGCAAATTTTCCAGTTGAATCGTCCAATTTGTAGATGTAAGAGTCTGTGTTGTGTCCGTTGTTATCATCACGATAGTTAGCGAGGCCGAGAAATAGACTCCCATCGATACTGAACTGTTCAATGGCGACAGCACCTTTGGTTGGTAGGTCTTGATATTTTTCGAAGTGGAGCCTTCTACCGGAACAATCTTAATAGAAAAACAAACATGCCACTTAACATTAAATAGGAAATTTTATATAACATCAATATAAACAGCATATCTTTAACTTAAAATGGCAAACTTAAGAGTGCAATGATTACCACCGACAATATGATGTTTGAGCAACAGCACTGGCGCTTTCCATATTCGTTGCAATTCCTTGTTATAATTAGGTGAAGTTAATAGTAAAGGGCCGGGCTTGGATTAGAGAAACATTTTTAATTTCCTAGGGCAAGACTCTTAAACCCTATGGGATGAACGGACGCGATGAAGAGTTCGTTGAGGCGAATCTAATGAAAAAAAGGCAATGGATTTATTAGCCTACGTGTAGCCGTACCTGGGTGGGTACGGCTACACGTGGGCTCAGGATTTATCGGATTTAATGAAGAAATAAGGTTACATTTGTAGATTTGTACTCGACGAGACCGTTCAGGCAACTTGACATAAACACAGCGCGATTTCCGGACTACCTGCGTGTTGTGTTTGAGAAAAGCTCGATAAAAATAGTTTACCAGTCGGGTTGCGCCATTTAACAATTGCAAGATTTCAAGACAAAAACAAACGACCGCATTAAATCAAGGATGGAAATGGGCCTTTAATCTGTTTATGTCACCTTTTTTTATAATGACTTCTGTACACGTTTCTGCTTTCCATGTTTATGAGCCAATCATATCTCACCTTTTTATTAGTATCATTTTAAATATTCCAGTCGGTTTTTTTCATTTTTACCTAGCTTTTTGCAGCCCCTAAAGAAGTTTGTCTAACCGAAATATTGATGGACGTGGATTGTTTTCGCCATTTGGTTTTTCGCTTGCGATTTTCTGTGCGAAATTCAGCTCGGCGCGCAATTTCCTTAGTATGAACATGGGTCTTAAAGTGTCGAGCGACCAGTCTGTATGCAATTTATTTTAATGTCTCGGAGACGTTCTCGAAATCGGTCACGGCTTGTCTCCTTCCTATCCTCACCAATGTATAACGTGTATTTTATGTAACTGATAACATTATTAGAGGTGGATGTAAAACGAACAGTGTTTGAATAGATTGCTTGTGTAGATTTGTGTCGGTATAATGGTATAAAGGTCGTGACTAAAGAAGAATGTCGTATTTTCCAGGCGGTCGTTCAGTTGTGAAGTTTCATCTTATCATGACTCCAGTTCTGGAGCTCAAGCATGTAAGTTTACATTGTGCCTATCAATTACTAGTGTTTTTGCGTGGTAGTATTTTTTTTCTATCTCCCTTTTAAACTGTGCTACGTGATCTCACTGAAACAGTGTTTTTGAGCAAACAACGTGAATCTTAATAGTTTGGTGACCCAAAAAAAATGATTAAAGGTTCAGTGATCAGTGGCACGAGTTTGATGTTTGTAAGTTTCCTGTTTTCAACCTGAAGCTGTCAATTATGATGAATATTTTCGATTTGGTGGCTGCAGCTTGGGTACGGAAATTTTGTACACGTTGTGAATGAAAGGGTACGTTTAACATCCGGTGCGGGTGCGTGGTTTTTGAACTCCAAGGTTCATTGTCGGAATTAATTACGCTTGTAACTAAAGCTAACTAAACAGGTCCCTCTGTTTTTCTTGCGTTCCAATGAATAAGAGGTTGCCAAAAGATTGCGCCAGTCAGTTTCAGATGTCATTTTGGGTCAACTTGAACAACTTGAAGTTCTTCAAAATGAGGTCTCCTCCTCCTCTTTTCTGACCCGGGAAGCGAATCTATTTACTCGCCTTTTTTACCTTCTGGGTCCAGTTGTTTTAAGCCCGATTAAGCTAATCCTGGGTTGACCTGAAGTTTAATTCTAGTTTAATTTCTAATCAATAAGTATTCTTCCAAAAGATTTTCTCCTTTAGTTTAGGCGTTTAGATTAATTTCTGGAAACGCCACAAAGTTTTCCCCTTCAGTTTTGACATTTTGCTGGTGTCATTTTATGAAGAGCTAAGACTATAGAAAGCAGCCGTCGATTTTGTTTTACAAAGTATTCCTCTTATATACAAAGTGGATTTTCATTATAATATTTAAATATATTAGCTTCAAAGAGAAATAGGTTAAAGGTGCTGAAAAATATTTTTGTTAAAAAGTCACATTCATGCAGTCCAAATTTTGTATCCCAACACGGGGTCTGGCTCCTTTCTCAAGTTTAGACGTGACTGAAAGTCTGTTTCGATTCTAATTAATTACGTTTATGCACTGGTGGATTAGTTCAACCAGGATGTAAGGAAGTGATTTCCTAAGCAAGGAAGGGTAAAAATTGAGTTTGGAAGGTTTTGATGATGCCTAAGATGAACTCTGAACCAAAACTTGTAAACGTAACGATTTATTTTTGTTTCCGTTACTGTTGGCTGTCAAGTATGAACTTTATACTATGGTAACGCAACATTCATGATTCAACTGATTCTGTCTGTATTATTTTGAAGTCATTCAGCTACCTACCTTCAAAGCAACTGGTACGTTCAATCTCTGCGGCTATTCTATCGACTAGGTTCTTGACCTTTTCTTGCTGTTTCTTCACCTCGTCGTTTTGTTTCCTAATCGCATCAATGACTTCCTTTTCCGCGGGGCAAACTGCAGGGAATGTTAGTGGCAACACTCTGAATACATTATGTAACACAACGAGAAAAATATTATTTTAACCACAGACAAATCGGCAGGAGAACTTTCGATAATTATAATTATCACTGCACGCTGTTGTAATAATTCTGGTTTATCAGAAATAAGAGACTAAACAATACATTTTATGTTAATGTTTGTTTGTTTGTTTTACCCCTTTCTTCATATCATCATTAAGAGTCAATAAATTGTTGCTAAACAGCAACTTTCCACTCCGTGAGTACTCCTAATCACCTCCATGTCTTGACTTTTTTTTTCTCCAAAATCCTGGTTGAAAAGCTTCACAATCAACCAAATCTGAGTTTCCTTGAGCTATGACAAATAACAAAGCTTGTAAAGGAAACGAGCTTAAACGTTGAAACTTTTTCAGGCAAAATAATAGCAGAATTGAACGATTGTCGATACATACGTTCAAAAACGTTCGTCCTCATAAGTTGAAAACGTTGTATATTGTCAGGATGGCATCGTTTTCAAGAATTATTACAATTATCAAAAGCTCCTTTTGTTTTTTCTTGTTTTAAATTCTATAATTCCAGTTTAAATAGCAATACTTTAAATAGCAATAGGCCTTGTAACTGAAAGTGACGCCCTACTTTCGTACCTACATCTTCTCACTCTGGGTTACAAAATCTGGTAAAATCCGCTTTTCATGTGTCAGCAATCTCGTACCCAGAGTCCTCAAGCTCTTTGGCCAGCGGTTGGTTGCCAGGAGAGACTCATGGGAATTCGGCTGCCCCATAACTGCTTGTATTATTTTCCTGCGGTAATAAAATTCCGGTTGCTCAGTCTCTCCTGGCCACCAACGACTGGGCAAAGGGCCTGAGGACTCTGCATACGAGATTGATGTGTTAGGAATGTGACACATAGCATAACTGCGCATGCTCAACATTTGTAGCAAAGAGGTTTTTGCTCACGTTTTGCCCAAGATGGATTTTCAAGATAAATTTTATCGCTATAAACGTCGTATCCAGATAAAGAACATCAACGATTTCAAGGTCCTGGGAAAAACAAAGACGCCGCTTAAGTATAAGTTTAGTACGTTCATAATGGTAGCCAAAGTGTGCGCGCTGTATTACGGGTATAAGTTATTTTTACGGGTCTCATTGCCCAACAAAAATTTTCACAAAACTTTGAACAGAGAGACAACACTTAAAAAAATTGTATTTTTATGAAAACTTGTCACAGTTTAATCAACGTAAAGTCTAAACTGATATGAGAATTAACTTTCAAAAAATGACAGAAGTGTACGAGCATCCAAAGCGAAGATCTAAATAGTCGTCCGCACGTGCCATTTTCATTGACAAATCAGATTAAAGAACGTGACTGATTTTTCCAGATGTTTCCTTCCAAAACAAAACATTTGGGTATGTCGCCGGTAGTTTCTTGGTGTTGTGGGGTATCACCAAATGACGTCATATTTCTCAGTTCGCTGTAGTAGTGTTGTTCCGATATACCACCACAGTAATCAATCAAGTCAATAGTATTTGACTTGATTGTCCGAGCCCCTAGGTGGCTTTACTGACAAACCGACAACTGACAAATTCTGTCAGTTTGTCAGTACCGACAAACCGCCAATTTTTGACTTAATTATCCGAGGCTCAGGGCGGTGTCTTTACTGACCAACTTAAATTTTAAACTGTCAGTAAAGCTACCCAGGGCTTCGGATAATTAATTCAAAAACTGTCGGTTTATCGGTACTGACAAACTTACAGAATTTGTCAGTTGTCGGTTTGTCAGTAAAGCCACCTAGGCCGGCTCGGACAATCAAGTCAAAAACTATTGACTTGAGTGACTACAGTGGTGATATATCGGAACAACACTACTACAGCGAATTGAGAAATATGACGTCACTTGGTGATCCGCAACACTAAGAAACTACCATGACGCCCATTTGCTCTCGCTGTCGTTTTTCAGACAAATCATTACAAAAACTTTTGTGTTCAAGCCAAAGCGAGTGAGCACCTGAGACTCAATACTTATGAAGTTAAATTTAAGACAAACTAATGACACTATTCAGTAAAATAAGTAAAAATCATTTCGTGCAAACAAAGTTGGAAGTTTTTTTTTTTAAGGGAGTTTTCAATGTGTTTATGAAGTGAACGGTTTCAGCTGACAAAACGTAGCTGCTACACGCTGTTACAGCGTAGATTAAATTGTTTTCCATTGTTTTAATAATTTAAAAAAACTTTCCACGGTTATCCCTCAGCTAAATAGAAAACATTTGTTTTAGAGGTATCACGAGAAGAGGACGAGCGAAGGCGGTCTTTCCAGATTTTGATCGGTGATTGGTTAAGCGAAAGGAGCGGAATGACCACATCCGACAACGAGATATTTGTAAGGAAGAGATTAACACGGCTTGTTTTCTTTTACGACAAATGAGTGAAGTAAATTATCTATGAAAATCAGGTACACGACCAACATTTTCAAATAAATTCCAAACCTAACAATCAGTCGTGGTATTTGGAATAAACGGACTAGACGTTTATTTTAATTTATCCTTTTTTTTTACCCGGCGTTTATTTGAACGTTAATTGGCATGAAATTAAATCGAAGAAATTGGGTTACTTAATATTGTAGTTCTTTTCCATAAAAAATAAAACTAACGAAATATGGTTTTTGTCTCTTTAATTTCAGAAAGATTTTGCGTTTATTAATTGTTCGGCTGAAAATATATTTGGTTGTTACAGCAACTTCTACTCTTAGAATTCAGTGAGTGACACGGTCATACTCAGGAAAAGGAATTCCGAGTGTTCCTAACAGGAGTCGAACCTTTGCACTGAGCTATAGAGGATTCGTGGTAGCTAGGTCATTAAACAGGGTACTAGATATTTCTACTCTTTCAGCTCACAACAAAACTTCTTTCCACTCTCCGTCTCAAAGGCCACCTTTGGATAAAAAAAGCTTTACAGTCTACACCCACTCTCGGAAGAACTCTGATCACTAGCTTAGCTTTTGAAAGTAAACAAGACTAGCCACTGGAAAATCTTTTGGAAAAACTATAACAGATTCGAGTGTCTGGACCAATATGCGCAAACTACTTCTCCTTGTAAGTAAAGAAAAAAAAATCCATTCTTTATGTTCTCTGAGTTACTTGGATGAAAACATTTCGCACCTTCCTTCGGTATCTCGCTTGTTATTATTTCAAGCGAACCAAGATTTAATTTTAAGATTTTTGATCGATTCACGCAAGCTACATGTATTTTCATATTTGTCTATGATATTCAATTAATCACTTTTATGGAAACAGTTTGCTCCTTCCCAAAGTACTTTTTTTACATGTTGTCGGTTTTCTTGGCTTCTTGTTGAATATTATGAATATTTACCTGCAGACTTCATGGACTGTTTTGCCATCACCGCCACAAAGAACACTGTGATGACGAAGACAGGGAACATTGTCTTTTCAAAAGCCATCTTGATTCTAACGAATAAAAGAAAAACCCAAGGGATCAGTTATACATTTGTTACTGTAGAATATATGCAGTGCCTTGTTTTCTTACGTACAGTCAAGCAGGTGAATATCGCGCCAAGGGAAGCAATTTTCGCGCTCACTCTGGAGGTTCGCTAGCTTTACTGTTCCTAAGAAGAAAAGGTAACTGCTCGTAGTATAGTTATTGTTTCGTATTGAATAAATTACCCGTGCTGAAAGGATATGAGCGAGTTTAATGTGTATTATTTTCTCCTTTTTTTCCAGAAATATAACTCGCTTTTATTACACTTATCGATGTGTTATCTTAGTGAGAAAAACAATGTTGACAGGTCAGCAACGAAAGGAAAAAAAAAGAGAAAAGAAAAGAAAGAAAAAGCAATAAAGAAAAACAACATGCAAACAAGACAAACATCAATTTTCTACTCTGTAGCACATACCTCAAGGTTGAAAACGTTGTATTCTGATCAGATGTCCTTGTTTGAACTGGGTGTGTGTAGAGCACTGTCTGAAGGATAACAGGATGTTAAAGGTTTCTATTATTAACGCACACTTTTTAATTATTCATCATAAAATGATGAGAACACTTTACCTCAGGCATATTACAAATTGGTATAACTGCCCAGCAAGAACCCGCTTTTTTTGATTGTGGATTGTCTCCCGTCTGGCGCGTTTTTTCTTTATAGAGAACTCTTGGTAGCATCTGTCCATCAATATAAAGTAGAATCTAAGACAGTCAGATATGCGTGGTTGGAATCAAAACTTCAAAAGGAGAGATTTGAACTCAGATGATCATTTATTGGGACATGGAAAAAAGCCCAGTTATGTAGATCGATTTTTTGGCATAAACACTAATTAACAGGACAGAATTGGCCGCGACCGCGCGGTGGCCTTTTTTTAGAGCTGCTATTTCACTCCTAACTATCCGATTCCGAATACATTTATGAATAGTTTTTGCGCACTAGAACAGTCACTTGAAACAAGATATGCCATATTTTTTCTACCACCATTGATAAAATTTACTGCCATTTTTGTTTTCCATTTGGGATAAAAAAATATGTCTTGTCTTATCAGAGAAAGAATTTCAAGCAATACAAAGAGCTAAAAACAGAATAATGAATATTAATATTTATTATTCCACTATTATGTCATTTCACCAAATAAGGTCGAGAGAACACGCAAAATATGAGACCGTAATACACTGTAATGTCCCGGTTTGACTGGTTTACAACAGAGCGAATACGGACGGAAAAGGCAGAAAAAAGGAGCAACAATGGCCGGACTGGACGAAGAATAGTTTTTGAAACGATGGAAGCTCGAAAACAAGTTTTAAGCATGCCAATCACTTGTCATTTATCTTTTCATTTTATCCAATCAAATTAAAGACATTTAACTGGCTTTCTGAGTTGTTTACATCATTCGTACGCGCCATATACCGATGGACAGATAATGCCGGGTGTATTTCAAAACTGTTACCAAAACAGAGAAGCCAAAATAACAAAATCTTTTTGTAGTGGAATAATAAATCTCTTATTCGATGGTTTTACATATAATACTCGCGGACATTTTGCTCATTGCTCGTATTTTTCCTCGCCCCTCCGGGGCTCGGAAAAATACTACGCAACTCGCAAAATATCCACGCGTATTATATGTAAAACCATCGAATAAGATATATATACCACACAAGTGAATAGTGCTTTTCGCGCGCTGATTGGCTAGTTTTGGAGGTGATAAGCCAAGTACTTTAATTTTCACCTCCGAGCAGTCGAAGAGAAACAGGATCCCGTTTGGCCACGGTCACTTAATTATTTCGATAAACAAGGCGGCTGTTACAAAAAAAAAAAAAATACAAAAAATAGCAACAAAGTTTGGTTGGACGGCATTGAATGGGTGGTTTTTTAAGAGCCGTCCTCTGTAAATATCGACTATCGTCGTTTGGACGAGAAAAAATGAAATCCCTCAAACTTTCTCAGAAGAATGGTCTATGTAAGTGATTCACATAAATATAACTTTCAGCTCAGTTCGATTCGTATTTTAGCTGTACTGCGACCATCTTGGTTTTACCGCTCTGAGAGGGCTTTTAGCGGCCATTTTAGGCCACACTTTTAAGAATTTGCCTTACAAAGAAAGCGTTACAAATCCGAACAAAATCTCATTATTCGAAACAAGCAAATGTTTGTTGTTGTGTTGAGAAGCTTTTTGGGGAATTTGATCGAAGTCTGATTTTTTTACAAAATTTTTAATTTCTTCCCTATTGAACTACTCTTCAAGTGCCAAAAAAATGGCCGAGTTTAAAGGAAAATATCGCTAAAGATACATTAGTTGGCATCCTAAAACAGCATCCCGGTTAAAGAGCAATGTCTCGTTTGTAAGAATATGCAATAAAATTTTTGGGCAGTTAAAAAGAGAAAATTATAGAAGAAGAAGTTTTAATTGTACTTTTGTCAACAAACACCGCCTTCCTAATTAGCATAACAACATGAAAATAACGATTTACTAAGAAAATAATGATAAATTCCACTTACCTCGTGAAATATCGAGAACTGGATATTTCAAAATATATCAATTTATAGTTTCAGTTGGATACAGCCGCATTTTCGATGATTTGTTGTGCGAAATCACTGTAATACACCGCAGCCGTTAAACTGAGTTGAATTCTTCAACTCCGTCCGGACAACCATCAGCCGAAAAAATTGCCTTCCGCCCCATAAGCTGCCGTGTGCAAGGTGTCAAATATTTCTTTGTTATCCTTAATGACCAAAACTTCTTTCAGCTACCATTTAAATCCTGCTTTGAACTGGAGATTCTCGTCAAGAAATCGTTTATGTTCCGTTGACCTTCCGCCGTGATTAAACAATGAGATTGCGTTACAGAAACGCGCGCACATCTAGACGGGTTGGGGTGGGGGTGGGGAGGAAACAAAAATGGAAATGCTCCCAAATTAAAAAAAAAAAAGGGCCATTCAAGATTACTGTCAAAGCTATTTTATGCATTTCGGGTACTAAATAGGAAACTGCTGTCCCAGAATAATGTGGAATATAATAAGCCCTTGTGCTCTATTTCTTTGGTTGGGGCGTGGGAGGGGGGGGGGGGGGGTGGGGGGGTTGGCAAGTAAAACATTAATTTGTAGCATCAGTTGATCCTTGCTCTTCTGTCTAGGGTTCATACATGTTCACAACTGTCCCAAGCTCACTGACAGCTATATATTTGTAATATTAGGTAACAGTGAAAAAGTTGTAATCACCGGCACGTAAAATTTTAATATGAGGATTTGCATGGGAATACATGCAAATTAACAGCTTACATAGAATTCCAATAAAAAGCGACTTAGTTACTTACTTTTTTTTCTTCTTTTTTTGTGTGTTTTCTTCTTCTTTTTTTTGTGTGTGTGTGTGTATTACACTTGCCTGTTTGTGTTTTGGAACGTTGTCATAGCGTTTACCATTACGAGGACTTGGAGCCAGAAAAACTACTAAATCTGAACATCGTTGAAAATGCTATCAAATGTTACGAAGGGCAACCGACTGACAAATAGGGCACAACAGCTAATAGTAAGTGGCATTTAGTTGTGAGTGGCAAAGGGTTTTTTTTTGCGACGCGCGATGGCCCATAAAAAAAGCAGCGTGACGTGTGATGGAACTAGTCTGAAATGTCAGCCGTCTCAGGGTTAGGGGGTGGAGACGGCTGATATTTCAGACTAGTGATGGAACCCGTGAGTGAATACATTAGTACAAATTTTTTGTATACACTGTATGGGCGTCAATGAAATTCGCACCTTCCCACGGTCTCCTAGCACGTGATTAATATATGCCTCAGACCAAATTTGATAAGGAAGAAAATTTGATAAGGAAGAATTTATGAGATTCAAATGCGTGTTTTTCAAAAGCATTAGTTTAGAGAGTACGATCTATAAATGGGACAGTTTGCTTCTTGCCAAGTTACACGCTTTTCACTCCGCAAATGCTTCCATTTTTAGCGTCTTCGTGTGAAAAGGTGTAATGAAGTGTAATTGCAGGTGATAACTTGTGATTCGTAATGGCATGGAAACCAGGTTGTGAATTTCGTGGGGGAGTTCAAAATAAATGTATTCGTTTCAAGGAATGAATACTTATGATTTGTACTTTGGTGTTTCTTAAGAGAAAACTGCTAAAATAAAATTATATCAAAATACTCATACTATACCTGCCCAAACGTGGAATGCTTTTAAATGGACACTCACGTCCCCTCGGCAGTCACTCAGTAGGACACACTGCACATTTTTATCGTTTTGGGTACTGGATCCGCAGGTACCTCCAACATACGACGAGTACCAGGTGGCCATGACCAGGAATTTTCCATGGACCAATTAAAAGTGCGGCTACTAAGCAATTCGCTTTACGCGTGTCACGAAAAGAATATATTTATTAAAACTGGAAACAATACGTTTTGATTGCCACATTTTATTTCTATGGTTCTCTTTTGCGACCCGAACAACTTAAAATATTAAACAACGCAGACGTCCTTAGGGGTTCGTCACGCGTTTCCTCCCCCACGAAATAAAATTAAAAGTAGCCACACCTATGAAATTTAAAATACAAAACTGAATGCAAGGCTGGCACTACGGAAAAGGGCAGATTTATTAGTGGCCAATATTTCGACTAATAGAATTAGTCTTCCTCAGGGCCAGAGCTATACTGAAGGAAAATACAATAACGGCTCCTTAAATTAAAGTTTGAAAAATACATGGAAAAACATGATTGGCTAATACATGATATGATGGCAGCGTACTTGTAAATATGAGATAACAAAAATATAGTAACGGCTCCTAAAATTAAAATTTGAAAAAATACATGCAAAAAAATAATTGGCTAATACATGACATGAAGACAGCGTACTTGTAAGTATGAGATAACAGAAATATAGAAGTGTATAATCAAGGTTCAGCCTTCGTTTTTCCTGTTAATGCCATCTGGAGATAATGTTTTCCCTCTATAAATTAGAAAAGCCTCGCGTGCCTTACGGCGGGAGGCATTGATGGTGGGTTGTAGTTCGGTTAATGCCTTCTGGAGATAACGTTTTCCCTCTATAAATTAGAAAAGCCTCGCGTGCCTTACGGCGGGAGGCATTGATGGTGCGTTGTAGTTCGAGAGGGATAAGTCATGTATTAGCCAATCATTTTATTGCATGTATTTTTTCAAATTTTAATTTTAGGAGCCGTTACTATATTTTTGTTACTATATTTTTATACTTTAATTTAAGGAGCCGTTATTGTATTTTCCTTCAGTATAGCTCTGGCCCTGAGGAAGTCTAATTCTATTAGTCGAAATATTGGCCACTAATAAATCTGCCCTTTGCCGTAGTGCCAGCCTTGCGTTCAGTTTTGTATTTTCACGTTCAAGTGACGCCTGACACAAGGTCTTTCACAAGAGAGATCCGGCAAAATTACCAGCAAGTTTAATTCCTGCGTTGTGTGGACCTCTGCATTCAAAAGTTTTCTATGAAATTTAATTTGATGTAGTCATTATATAAATCTACTTAACGATCGGCTTCGCGTTTCCGCAGGACAATTTGATCACAGTGAGAGAGGGAAAGAAAACATGAAACGAATTGTCGACTAAAGTTCCAGAAGTCCATTTTTGCCTCTAGATCAACCACAAAATATTTGAACTCGCTGGAAAAGGTGCCCATCGAAATAAGAGACCGTGACTTTACAGAGGGTACTTCCTACTACGACAGAAACCAGAGAAAAATTATAACCTACACAAATTTCTCAACGTTCCCCAAAGTCACTAGTCATGTTCCATTATTCCAAGATAGGTGTTTAATTTATAGCCCCGAAAAGGCAAAGAATGGCTAACACTTTCGCAGCGTCTTACAAGCTAAAGTTCGTGACATTTTTATTTCCTCGCCACCTCCACCCCACCCGGATGTGCGCGCGTTTCTTTAACGTAATCTCGTTGTTTAATCATGGCAAAAGGCTAACAGAACATAAAAAAAATTCTTGACGAGAATCATTGACCAACATCATGTATGAAACCTAAACAGAAGAGCAACGATCAACTGATGGTGTAAATTAGTGTTTTACTTGCCACCCCTCCCACCCCCCTCCCACGCCCCAACCTAAAAAATACAACACAAGGGCTTATCATATTCCACATTATTCTGGGACAGCAGTTTCCTATTTAGTACCCAAAATGCATAAAATAGCTTTGACAGTAATCTTGAATGGCCCTTTTTTTTTTTAATTTGGGAGCATTTCCATTTTTGTTTCCTCCCCACCCCCACCCCAACCCGTCTAGATGTGCGCGCGTTTCTGTAACGCAATCTCATTGTTTAATCACGGCGGAAGGTCAACGGAACATAAACGATTTCTTGACGAGAATCTCCAGTTCAAAGCAGGATTTAAATGGTAGCTGAAAGAAGTTTTGGTCATTAAGGATAACAAAGAAATATTTGACACCTTGCACACGGCAGCTTATGGGGCGGAAGGCAATTTTTTCGGCTGATGGTTGTCCGGACGGAGTTGAAGAATTCAACTCAGTTTAACGGCTGCGGTGTATTACAGTGATTTCGCACAACAAATCATCGAAAATGCGGCTGTATCCAACTGAAACTATAAATTGATATATTTTGAAATATCCAGTTCTCGATATTTCACGAGGTAAGTGGAATTTATCATTATTTTCTTAGTAAATCGTTATTTTCATGTTGTTATGCTAATTAGGAAGGCGGTGTTTGTTGACAAAAGTACAATTAAAACTTCTTCTTCTATAATTTTCTCTTTTTAACTGCCCAAAAATTTTATTGCATATTCTTACAGACGAGACATTGCTCTTTAACCGGGATGCTGTTTTAGGATGCCAACTAATGTATCTTTAGCGATATTTTCCTTTAAACTCGGCCATTTTTTTGGCACTTGAAGAGTAGTTCAATAGGGAAGAAATTAAAAATTTTGTAAAAAAATCAGACTTCGATCAAATTCCCCAAAAAGCTTCTCAACACAACAACAAACATTTGCTTGTTTCGAATAATGAGATTTTGTTCGGATTTGTAACGCTTTCTTTGTAAGGCAAATTCTTAAAAGTGTGGCCTAAAATGGCCGCTAAAAGCCCTCTCAGAGCGGTAAAACCAAGATGGTCGCAGTACAGCCAAAATACGAATCGAACTGAGCTGAAAGTTATATTTATGTGAATCACTTACATAGACCATTCTTCTGAGAAAGTTTGAGGGATTTCATTTTTTCTCGTCCAAACGACGATAGTCGATATTTACAGAGGACGGCTCTTAATCTTTCCAACCTCATATTCTATACCGTAAACTGTCGAGCACTATAAGAGTAAAAGATGATACATCTAATGTTTTGCAGCATTGTTTCGAGACGAGGAAAAACACCAATTGAAGAAATGGCACCCAGGTAGAAGTTCTGCTTATCCATAGGAGAGCGAGCCGGCAATTTTTATAATAAGAAAGCGTTGTCGCGAATGAGCATCCCACGGCGAGTTTACCAGTTTAATATGTCGGTATAATTAAAGTAATTTTTTGGTGCGCAAGTTAATCAGCTTGTGTGGTATATACTAAAACAATTATTCACCTCAGTGTCGGTGAAACTGGTCGATATTTATCTCGCCGCTCCGCGGCTAGGTAAATATCAATTATTTATTCACCTCCACATCGGTGAATAATGGTTAAAAAAGAGCAATATTTCATGTGATCTTTTTATGATATTATTAACAGCATTGTCAAGAAATGGCCCTTTTATGAGAGCTAAAGATTTGATTTAAATGTGGGGTATTTTAGCAAAGTTGGAGCCAGACTGTGTGTAGTGTCACTGAATTTTCTTACGAATTGTGTTGCAATTTTGGGGGAGTCAATACAAACAGTTCTTTAAAAATATACAGGGATACTGCATATTAAAACATCTGATAAGAGATTTAATATCTGACTTTTGCTTTTCTGGTATGTAACAAAGAAAAGAACAAGGAAAAAAATCAACCAAGGTGTGCGTATGTGTTAGAAAATATTTTTCTTTTACTGTGCGAATAACTAATTGTATAAATATTGCGTCATATTTGCATGTACTTGTGATGTTGAACATTATCTGAGCTGTACTAAGTTTAGTTGGGCAATAAAATCCTTTGATTCTTGGTATCTGGCAAATATTGAGGCATATTTATTAGCACAAGGCTTCTACGCTCTGTAAAAATAAGTCAGGAAATATATTAATTAATTAATTAATAAATAAAGCAGGTGTCTTTGGTTTGCAGGAAAACAGAAATCCTTATAAGGCGTTAACACCACCAACAAAAGAGGCACATGCGACTATTTTAAATGTATTTCCATCTTTAGTTATAATTGACATTATAAACCAAGAAAAATACAGGGAAATTTTGTGGAAACTTGCGACACGCACACACAAAACAAAAGCATACATATATTTTTACAACTTTCTCCTTAACAAAGCCTGGAACATTTTTTGTAGCACAAAGGTTTTTATAGGGCGCCAAATGTGCAAAAATTATTTATTACAGTTATATCGAAATTATTGGAAGCTTTGGCTACACTACTTTTCGAGTAAGAAAACATTACGTCAGAGGCATGAACTTCCACTTGTTGTGAAAATCATTTAACTTCTTATTCTTCCCTACAATATATAATTTAACTTGATATTTCTTAGCTAATAAGACCTTGAAGGAGGAAATGGTCGGGTTTGTATTATTTCGCCTGCAGTGATACATTAGTGATTTTCCTACTAAAATACAGTAGTTCAACAATACATGAATATTTCCGTGCACCAGCGACCACAATTACATCTTTCAATGATAAAGTAATACCTTCTTTCAAAACGTCGTAAACATCGGAATACACTTTTTCCTAGTTTCTTTAAGCCAGCGACACGCTTGACGATTTTATACGCCAATCACCACGATCGGCAAAAACCGCCAGGACTGTGCCCGATGCAGCGATTACGATTTTCACCGATCGCCGCGATCGGCCTATAAAATCGCCGATATCTGGCATGTCAGATATCGGCGATTAAATACGCTGGCATTCTCCAAGTGTGCCCGTTCATGCGATTTCCTACGGTCATTACTGAATTGCCAGTTAAGTCGACTTATCAGGTTGGGCAATTTTATGACATGACAAGAAAAGTTTCAGTTTTTATTGCAAACGTAGTACTTGCTGCAGCTTCCTCGGTTCTTATCCCCTGGAACCTGTTAAACTGTTAAACTTCGCGTAGTGTCGTCATTATTATTCGTGACAACGAGAAACAGGTCCGACAATATTTTAAAGAGGTGAAAACTAGTTGCTCTGAGTTTCGGAATGTTTTGCACGACGTTAAACTGGAAAGATTTTATAACACTTGACAACCGAGAAAGATTATAAACTTTCCGTGCTACTACTCGACGTACTACGGCTTGCTTAATGTAAACAAAGGCTTTGAATTTTGGCGGTGCCATTCTTCCGCGGTTAAATCCCACCGTACTACACACTTCCGTAGTCCTTGCTTAAAGTCCCTATTGATGTCAAACCGGCGCCGGGAGCGTTAACCGAAGACGGTACTAGTGCTCTCATAACGTATGTTTGGCTGAAAAGATCATGAATACAAAATTTCTTTCCATTCTTCTGTGGTACAACCTCTATGCCAAAAATCGTTGAGAATCCTGCGCTTAAAAGCTCCAAATTGGACATTTTCTAGTGAATGAGTCGAGCAAGGATGTTTTGTTTGTAAAGAGCGGGAAAACTGAAGCGCGCTGTCTCATGGGAAGGGAACCTCGCACACTTCCGTATTTGGTGTTATGAAGGTCAATCATTAGCTCTGTCTTTTGGGAAGGTGAACGTATTCATTTTTCTACAGTTTTTTTCTTTTTCTTTTTTTTTTTTAATCGGAAACTCAAACATAGAGAGAAAACGGAATGTAGAATTACTGAGGGGAAGATTGCAATACGGAACAGGATGCAGCAGGATTTCCATTCACTGTGAAAAAATCTCGAATTTCGAAATAAGGAAAAGTGGCGGATTTCGCAGCAGTGACGTGCGCAAGGCGCTGTGGGTGACTAGGATCCTTTCAATAACAGGTTTGGTTTATTTCTTTATTTATTTCATTGTTTGATTGATTGACTGATTTTTTTTTTTGATTGAGTAATGTTATTGACTGACTTTGCCAAAGTAAAAATATTTATAGAAACGATATGTAATGAAAATCTCTATTGAGAATACCTACTCCACCAAAAGGGATTTACTAAAATACAAATAATAAATCTAATACAAGAAAAACAGTAAAACAGTATTGCAAAACTATAACTATGTTAAATATATTACAAATCTATAACTAAGATTGTTTAATTAGAGGAACTAACCCTTAAAATTCTTTAAATAATACAATAATATATGTATAGGTAATCACATGATCCCGAGTGCAATTTGCAATAAATGAGCAAGAGTAAAATTTTAAAAGGCTAACAAAATTGCACGAGCCCGCAGGGCGAGTGCAATTTGGGGTCTTTTAAAAATTTACAAGTACTCATTTTTTCCAAATTGCATGAGAAAAATCATGTGATTACTTGTTAATAATATACATACAAAAATTTCAAATGAGCTTTAATTTGTTTATCACTGGTCTGTCAGCTAATGCTCCGCCTACATGTATTTGATTGGTTTTCAAAAATGACAACCTTGATTGACATACATGTTCATACGTACGAAAAACAGGCTAAAAATACCATCTCTCTAAAAGAGCAAGTTTTCAAATCACAAAGCAAACTTTTCAGCCAATGTTAAAAGAAGTCTGAAGTCAATCACCGTCCTCGGCATGTTTTCGCACTGCTGGATTTCAGGAGCCGGGACTTAACATACAGTCCAGACTGGCGTGTTTTAGTCTGGTTCTCAATGAATTCAACGTTCGTTTTCGACCAAGCCGACATGGAAATTTTCAACAGGATGTTTTAAGCCAAAATATTGAGTCAGAAGCCAACAAACCGTTTGTACCAGGACTTGTGCTTCAAGCCTTTTGCTTTTCCATAGTTCATTTAATTCAGTGCTTGTCAGACTTCCAAGACTTGTTCAGCCGCTGGACTTTAGCTTACCTTGTTGTCACAGTGGCCGAGCTTTACCTTCAAGAACTTGCTTCAATTTTTTTTACTCTTGGTCTCTAATTATGGAGTATTTGTAACCTTGCATTCTTAGGTAACGTTCAATTGCAGTGCGAAGACTGTCATGCTCGTATGGTCTTTCCCATCTTTCTTACGCACTGTTGCGTGAAAATCCTCGAGAATTTTGTTGAGTACCTCCGGTTCACAGTTTTCAATATTTTGGTCGTAGCCCTTTCGTGCTGTCTAAGACCTCCAAACTCTTAGCCAGTGTGTTTGTGCTTTGTTGAGTTTCTTGGCATATTCCTTTAAACTTTCTATTAAAATGCTGTTACTCTGTACAAACCTGTTAGCCATTTTGTTTCGAGATAGCCGATTTGCAAATTTGCATACCTGTTCATCATTTAATTTCACCTTTTTTGCACTAATTTCAACTTTCTGCTCTCAATTCCACATTTCTGCACTACATTTATGATAAATTGAGATGCTCTCCACCAATCAGATTGCAGAAATTTTTGCATGTATATTATTAAAAAAAAAAGATTGTTGCATTACGAATGGCCTTTTTGAATTCATCAAGTGACGTAAGCTTACTCACGGATTTATCCAAATTATTTCACTGATTTGCGGCAAATTTGCCGATTTTCAAAGACCCCAGTTTCAATTTTAGAAAGCCTTATGTACATTATCCTTAGACCTGGTATTATAATCAGGATATTCTTTGTTAAAAACAATATCAAAAGAATGTGTAAACACGTTTTTCAAGCACTTAAACATGAACATGGCGCGACGCCCTGCACGTCTTCTTAGAGCCGTTTCCATCTAATGTAAGGCCTCAGTGGCCGATGTGCACATCGGCCACTGAGTACGGCTTTGTTGTTTAGTACTTGTAGTTGTTATATCAAGCTACTTTACCCGTATCTCCCCAAATGATATCAGCATCATCAAATATAGGCAAGATAAAACTATTAAAGAAGATTAGTCCAGCGTCTAGCGGTAAGCCTGATTTAATACGTCTAAAAAGACCCAATTTCTTATTTATCTCATTTCAAATATAATCAATGTGATCTTGCCAAGTTAGCTGCTTATTAATAACTACACCCAAGTAAGTAAAAGAACTTACTTCTTCGATGCTCTTATCGTCGGGCGTAATTGAGATTAAACTCAAATTCTTTAAGCGCTGGCTGCTACCCACGGATGATGAATTTGGATTTACTAATGCTCAAAGTAAGCTGATTGGATATGACCCATTGATTAACTGTACCTAAGTCTGAATTGAGCTTTGATTCGATGCTATTAATATATTTGGAACGGAAATGAATAAGACAGTATCATCTGCATATAGGGTAACGTCACAGTGTTAACGTTTTAAACGGTCTGGTAAGTCATTAATGTACACGGTAAACAACAGAGGACCAAGGCTTGAGCCTTGTTGTACCCCATTCGATACAATGGCTTTGTTCGATTGGCTGTTATCGCAGGCACTAACTTGACATCGGTTGGAAAGGTATGACTCAAACCATTTATGAGCTGTAGAATGATCCAAAACACTGAGACTATTCAGCTTTGACAATAATAGAGACTGGTTGACCATATCAAATGCCTTCCTGAGTAAGGTCAATGAAATACGGCGTGTGAACTGTGCAGTCGTAGTGACTGAACCGAACTGCTTATCAGAGAGCAGGTGGTTATTACACAGATAGGCATACAGTTGAGTATGCACCGCCTTTTCCAAAATTTTACTCATTGCACGGTGGGCAGAACAGATATTGGTCTGTTATTGGATGGGTCTTGCTTATAACCCTTCTTGAAAAATGGAGTCACTTTTGCCAATTTCCAGATAGATTGAAAACTTCCAGACTCAATGGAGAGGTTAAACAGCGACGTCAGAGCTGGGGCGACCACGTCAACAAATCACAGCCGTTTTTTCTGTTGAGCATACTTCAACATTTGAATCAACTGGCTCTGAATACATCGATTAGTGTATTTTACGTTTAGTTTAGTTGTCAGAATTGTCTTCCTTATCCAATTTTTTAACCATTCATTTGGAACGAAATAGAATGGCATAAGTAGCGGCGAGACCCACCCACCCTCCCTCTTATTTTTTTTTAGGTCTGTAGGGCCGAGATAAAGAAAAAAAAGTATTTCGTTTCAAAGGCACCTTCCCCCGCTCCCCTAAAGATCTGGATTTCCCACTGTGTTACGAAAAGGAGTATAAGGTCTTTGTTTTCGCGATAAATTCTTTTATTTGGAAATTGTTCTTTCTGCGTTTACACAAGAAAAGATGAACTCTTGCCTCCGAGCAGCCGAAGAGAAACAAAATGGCTTCACACCTCGCCACGTTCACTTTAGAGGAAATTGCTTCGATAAACGAGGCGGCTGTTACAAAAACTATAAAAGTTGACAACTAAGTTTATTTTGACGGCATTGAATTGTGGGTTATTAATTCTTTGGTAATCTTGGTATTGGACGATCTTACACCTACCTATCGTTGTAGTTCCTGTGCAATCAATGATTGCATTTCCGCGCACATGAATACGTACTGAAGTTGCAATTTCCAATAAAACAGACTTTTAAAATACTTTAACTTTATGTAAGTTCAAATTAAGATTGTTTAATTTTGAATTTAATTTTTTTTTTGCGAAAATAAGATGAAATCTATCCGAAGCACTTTAGCTTTATTTAAGTGTGTGCAAATTAATTCCTGGTGAAGAAATGTGGGCACACACGCTATTTTTGCACAAGTTGCTGGTGTGACTACAGACAGCCCAAAATTCGTCTTATAGATCACAGTGGAGAGCGCAGAACGGTAAAATAGCGGTATGAAACGAAACGTACAGACATTTTTTTTTATATTTTTAATTGCCTTTATTGGATGAATTCAGAAATTTAGCTTATTTTAGTGTTTACAGTCTGCGCTATTACATTCCCACACAAAGTATAGTTTGCAGGAACAGACGCTATTAATAACAAGGGTCTTTTTTCACCCAATTCATAATTAAGTATAGTACTTAAAGTTCTTTACTTTTATATTACAAATTTACTCGCGTCACATAATAATGTTTTACAGCAAATGTAAACCACAGTGATGGGGTACGGTAAATCTAGAATTATTCGTACGGCTTTGTTTTTTAGTACTTTTAGTTGTTCTATCAAAGCTACTTTACCCGTATCTCCCCAAATGATATCAGCATAATCAAATATAGGCAAGATAAAACTATTAAAGATTAGTCTAGCGTCTAGCGGTAAGCCTGATTTAATACGTCTAAAAAGACCGAATTTCTTATTTATCTCATTTCAAATATAATCAATGTGATCTTGCCAAGTTAGCTGCTTATTTTAAATAACTACACCCAAGTAAGTAAAAGAACTTACTTCTTCGATACTCTTATCGTCGGACGTAATTGAGATTGAACTCAAATTCTTTTTAAAGCGCTGGCTGCTACCCACGGATGATGAATTTGGATTTACTAATGCTCAAAGTAAGCTGATTGGATATGACCCATATGGATAGGATATGAGCTTTGATTCGATGCTATGAATAAATTTGGAAGAAATGAATAAGACAGTATCATCTGCATATAGGGTAATGTCACAGTGTTAACGTTCCAAACGGTCTGGTTAGTCATTAATGTACACGGTAAACAACAGAGGACCAAGGCTTGAGCCTTGTTGTACCCCATTCGATACAATGGCTTTGTTCGATTGATTGTTATTGCAGGCACTAACTTGACATCGGTTGGAAAGGTATGACTCAAACCATTTACGAGCTGTAGAATGATCCAAAACACTGAGACTATTCAGCTTTGACAATAATAGAGACTGGTTGACCATATCAAATGCCTTCCTGAGTAAGGTCAATGAAATACGGCGTGTGAACTGTGCAGTCGTAGTGACTGAACCGAACTGCTTATCAGAGAGCAGGTGGTTATTACACAGATAGGCATACAGTTGAGTATGCACCGCCTTTTCCAAAATTTTACTCATTGCACGGTGGGCAGAACAGATATTGGTCTATTATTGGATGGGTCTTGCTTATAAACCTCCTAGAAAAGTGGAGTCACTTTTCCAGATAGATTGAAAACTTCCAGACTCAATGGAGAGGTTAAACAGCGACGTCAGAGCTGGGGCGACTACATCAACAAATCACAGCAGTTTTTTCTGTTGAGCATACTTCAACATTTGAATCAACTGGCTCTGAATACATCGATTAGTGTATTTTACGTTTAGTGTAGCTGTCAGAATTGTATTCCTCGTCCGATTTTTTAAGCATTCATTTGGGACGAAGTAGAATGGCAGAAGTAGCGGCGAGACCCACCCACCCCTTTCTCTTATTTGTTTAGGTCTGTAGGGCTGAGATAAAGAAAAAAGTATTTCGTTTCAAAAGCGCCTTTCCCCCTCCCCTGAAGATCTGGATTTCCCACTGTGTTACGAAAAGGAGTATAAGTTCTCTGTTTTCGCGATAATTTATTTTATTTGGAAAATGTTCTTTCTGCGTTTACACAATAGAGGATGAACTCTTGCCTCCGAGTAGCCGAAGAGAAACAAAATGGCTTCACACCTCGCCACGTTCACTTTAGAGGGAATTGTTTCGATAAACGAGGCGGCTGTTACAAAAACTATACAAGTTAACAACAAAGTTTAGTTTGACGGCATTGAATAGTGGGTTATTAAATCTTTGGTAATCTTGGTGTTCGCCGATCTGACACCTACCTATCGCATCACACTCTTTGCTTTGTAGTTCCCGTGCAATCAATAATTGCTTTTCAGAGCACGTGTAAACGCACTAAAGTTGCAATTTCCAATAAAACAGACTTTTAAAATACTTCAACTTATTGTAAGTTCAACTTAAGATTGTTTAATTTTGAATTTAATTTTTTTGCGAAAATCAGATGAAATGTATTCGAAGCACTTTATCTCTATTTAAGTGTATGCACATTAATTCATGGTGAAGAAATGTGGGCACGCACGCTATATTTGCATAAGTTGCTGGTGTGTTTACAGACAGCCCAAAATCCGTCTTATAGATCACAGTGGAGGGCGCAAAACGGTCAAATAACGGTATGCAACGAAACGTAAACACATTTTTAATTTTTTTTATTACTTTTATTGGATGAATTCAGAAATTTAGCTTAATTTAGTGTTTACAGTCTGCGCTATTACATTCCCACACAAAGTATAGTTTGTGGGAACAGACGCTATTAATAACAAGAGTCTTTTTTCACCCAATCAATTAAGTACAGTACTTAAAGTTCTTTACTTATATATTACAAATTTACTCGCGTCACATAATAATGTTTTACAGCAAATGCAAACCACAGTGATCACTTATGTATATTGTGATCAATCACAACACAGTTTAATTGACTGACAGCAAGTGTTCAACATGCTCAAGGAAGTAATGCTGTCAATGGCCTATAATGTTAATATATACAGCTGTTTCAAGTCAGAATGATACGATAGAGGCATTAACTACACAAGTAACCTCTGCATGATGATACTGTGTAATTTCTTTATTACAGATTTTGTCCTGTTTGGCCCTACTTGTTTATGCTGCTTCCCAACTATACTTTTGCAGTCAATTTTCCAAGCTCCATTTTCAGCAAGCAGTTTGAAGATTAATTCCCCTTACAGGCATTTATGTAACAGGGCGTCCTTAATTAAATATTATTAGCCAATGTGAAAAATCAGCCGTACACGATAAAATTACTTAAAAATGGCTTGTTTGGTAAGTAGCCGCGTAGAATCCTCTATAAATAGCTTCAGCAAGGAAGATAACTGATATCCTGAGATGCCGTAAACTAACATAAAGGAATCAGTGCAAATAGACTAAGTTCTTAAAAAGCTTTTAATTATTGTCGGTCCATTTCTACCGTCAACCAGCAAACTTATCACAACTTCACAACTGTAAAAGCTATGACACTTGGAGAATATATAGTATCTTAAAAAACGTTTTCTTCGAGGTTCGCAACGGACAATGAGCTGTCACATGACGCAGGAATTAAGTCAACTTCAAAATTAATGACTTAGATTAAAATTAAAACCTTAGATTTCCGCCCATTATTGACCCAAAACTAATCAAAATGGAAAACAGCTGAAATTATATAAAAACAAAAATTTACTCTACGAAAATTTTTTTTTTAAGAAGAATCTGATTTTTTGAAAACTGTGCCGGTCAAACATTGATTGCCAAACCCGACCTCATGTAACATGCGAAATCATTCCCAGAAAATTTTAACAAAAATTCAAAACCTTTCTTTTTATTTGCTCAAATATGAAAAAAAAAAAAATAATAATAAATAATAAATAAGATAGGGTTACAGTATTCTCGGTGTTTGTTGCGATATTGTGGTATCATGGTGAATTCCAAGAGTCAATTTGTGGGGCTTGTTCAGTGTTTTTTTTTTGTCTATTTGTATACCAGTTTGTACAGAGCACTGTTGATGTTGCGGCGTGGTGTTTCGTCCTGATAATTTGCAGTTGCCAGGTAAGTGTAACCTTTGTGTTCAAATGCTTTAAGGTCAGTTGCATGTTGAGTTGTAATCTCTTGGTATTTGACAAACTGTGATCCGGACAAACGATACACAACTGACTTCCCTTGGAAGTTGAAAACAGCCAGGAACGTTTCACCGCAAATTTAAAATGGTTCCCAGAAGAGGGCTTCGTGAGTGGGAATGGACTGGAACAGAACAAACCTGCTGCCATTCCACTTGTAAATGAACGAGTCGATGTTGAAAGAATTTCCCTTCCGCGAATTAGCAAGAGCGAGGAATGTCTCACCATTGTCGTTAAAGGACTTGACATCAGAGGCACCATATGTCTGAAGAGACTGCAGTTTGATAAAGGTGTCACCTGACCACTTGTACACAAAGGACTGGCCAGAATAACCCTGCTTGTCGCTTCCGCCGTTTGCAAAAACAAGAAAAGTTTCAGTTTTTATTGCAAACGTAGTACTTGCTGTAGCTCCCTCGGTTCTTACCTCCTGGAACCTGTTAAACTGGTTTTCGCCCCACTTGTAGATTACTGAGTCTACACTTGGCGTAGTATCATCATAACCATTCGTGACACCGAGAAACATGTCCGACAATATTTTAAAGAAGTTAAAACTAGTTGCTCCGAGTGTCGGAATGTTTTGCACGACAATGAAGTGGGTTCCATTCCACTGATAGATTGCAGAGTTCAACCGAGATGTAGTTTTATTCCTGCGATTAGCAACAGCAAGGTAATGTTTGTCAGCGATTGTAAAATATTCCATGTCGCGTCCTCCTATGGTGTCTATGGTCTGATAGAGGTTAAACTTTCCCGTTGAATCGTCCAGTTTGTAGATGTAAGAGTCTGTGTTGAATCCGTTGTTATCATCATAACAGTTAGCGAAGCCGAGAAACAGACTCCCATCGATACTGAACTGTTCAATGGCCGCAGCACCTTTGGTTGTGAGGTCTTGAATTTTTTCGAAGTGGGGCCTTCTACCGGAACAATCTTAATAGAAAAGCAAAGATTCCATTTCGCGTTAAAAATGAACTTTTATAGAACATCAATATAAACAGCATATCATTAACTTAAAATGACAAACTTAAGAATGATATGTTACCACCGACAATATGATGTTTGAGCAACAGCACTGGTGCTTTCCATATTTGTTGCATTTCCTTGTTATAATTTTAAAACAATTATTCCACGAGCGCGCGTTGGATGTGAGATGATAGATAGCCAACGAGGCGCGTAGCGCCGAGTTGGCTATTATCATCTCATATCCAACAAGCGCGAGTGGAATAATTGTTTTATTAAAAAAAATCAAGTAATATTGGTAGGCCTTGCTGATTTCTTTTTCAAGAGCAACCAAAAAACAATTTATGGTCGCTCCTTCTCGGGCATGGTATAATGGCACATATATCATGGCCGCTAAGCCAATCAAATCCCTGGAATTGCATAATACAATGATCTAGTTTTTAATAATTGGGTGTGGTTAACGGTATAGGGTAGGACTTGGATAAGACAATCATTTTCCATTTCCAAGGGCAAGGCCCTTCAACCCTATGGGATGAACAGACGCGATAAAGAGTTCTGTTGGAAACGAGCAGGAACTGCAAGTAGTCAAATTCGCACGTGATCATTTGTATCAGATTTCTCGGATATATTCTTGTTTTGAGTGAGACTCTCGAAGGAACTCTGGAACATTACTTTTAAATGCAGCGGAAATTACTGTCAACTCTCTCATAGCGACCTTTTCTCGTAAGCGACCACCTCGTGTAAGCGACCACTTCGTAAATAACTGTTTTTATTCTCAGTTAAATACCGTTTCAAGAGCTCTCTCGTAAGCGACCACCACTCAAATTACGTAATCGAGCGCGACCACTTTTTAGGCCTGAAATTTAACATCTTCTTTTGTTTTCTGTTTCCGGTAAGCGACCACCCAACATAATCACGTATGATCGTTAGTAAATCATTACTCAGAAGTAACAAAAAGTTCAATTTCGAATCACGCTACCCTGGACTGCTGGCAGATAATAACAGTTTACAGACAGAGAAGATGGCTATAACTTGAGATCTGCAGGTAAACGGGAATTGGTACAGTGATCTGTTACACAAAGTTTCATCTGAAGAATGAATAGACGTGAAAAAAATCAAATAAAGTAGTTTCTATTTGCCTTATTTTTCCTGCTAAGGTAATATTTTTATGTAATGAATTGATCAATCCAGTATTAGGCTTATTTTGTTGATCTTTCCCGTAAGCGACCACTTTTTCGTGCCCCAAGTTTGGTCGCTTACGAGAGAGTTGACTGTATCTTGTACGTCGTGAGTAGTGGAATTCATTCTCAAAGAACGTTATGATGTAATCTTCGAGTTTATCAAGTATTTAAGAGTTTGGTCAAATAAAACATTTTGGTGCCGGAGACCCGGGAGTGAAAACAAGGAAAACAGAGCGCGTGTGTTGTGTCCTTCACCATGTCGGATGTCAAAAAGAAAATTCTGGAGCGCTCAGGGTTCAGAAGGTTCACGTTCGTAAAGTTATGAACGATGTGAAGGAGTTACTCAACAAAGGTGATATTGAAAGCTTCCGACTGAAGCTGAAATCGCAAAAGATTAACCTGGAAAAACATCAGAAGGAAATTGAATCGCTTGATCGAGAAATTGCAGAATTATTGCAAGCCGATGCAATCGAAAAGGAAATTCTAGAGCGCTGCGAGTTTAAGGCGTCATTACAAGAAACGATCTTATTGATAACCTCATGTTTGTCGTCTTCAAAAAAGGAAGCGAATGATGTCGAAATGGTGACATTGCCAACAACGAGTCCGAACGATCTTTCACTGCTCAAAATGGCGCGAAGGGCACAAAACAGAGTCGGCCGTTCGAAGTTTGCAAGGAATTGGAATTTCCACTGACATGTACGGAACATTGCTAACCCAAGTGATCATGGCGAAAATTCCTCAATAGTTTCGTTTGATTTTGAGTCGTGTTATGAGCGACGAGTAGGACCTCGACACATTAATAAAGTCGTTTTCAGAGTAGTTACAGATACGAGAAAGGTGTGCTCTCGGTCCAGTGACAGATCAGTCGAAAATGAGGAAAAAACGAGAGTTTGGATATGGATTACGGTTCGGTCAAAACAGGAGACCCTCCAACGTCGTCGATACTTGTTCATACAGTGAAAGGCCTCAACAACATAAGGAAATGTCGTGTACTCTCTGCAATGGACCGCATCCTTCGACAAAATGTCCTGTTGTTACGAAACCAGAAGCGAAGAAAAGAATTCTGCTCCAAAAGGGGCGATGTTTTGGTTGTTTGAGGAGTGGTCACGTGAGCCGAGATTGTCAACCCAGATGTTATCGTTGTGGCGGGAAACATCATGTATCGCTATGCGGCGTGCAAAACTTTTCACCACAAATCATCCAAGCAAGAAGAACGAATCAGGAACAAACTGTGAATACAAATTTGCATTTCACTCAAGATGTTAAAAATAATTTTGTTTTGCTGCAAACTGTAAGAGCGAGGGTCGGGAATCCTAATGGAGAAAATTCCTGCCATGTGAGGGTTCTATTTGATTCATGTTCTTAAAGGTCTTACATAAGTACACGGTTGAGGAGCAAGTTAGGCCTGCCCTCATTTGGAAATGAAACAGTTCTGATTAAAACGTTTGGAAACAATGAAGCCTCGTTGAAGAAATGTGACATTGTCCAATTTGCACTGGAATGCCAAGATCAGTTGAAAGTGTTTGCCAATGCTTATGAAGTTGAACTGATTTGTGGACCCTTAGCCAACCAGACCATTGAGATTGCACAGCAAAATTACCCTCATCTACAAGGCTTACCCCTTGCTGACTATTCCTGTGACGATGAAGATCTTGAAGTAGATATTATGATTGGTGCTGATTATTACTGGTCCATTGTCCAGAACCATGTGGTACGGGGGGAGTCGCATGGACCTGTAGCAGTTCGTACAAGGCTGGGTTATGTTTTGAGTGGTCCTATTAACATAGCAGGTGCATTGCAGAGCTCATCAAGTGTTAACATGTCGCATGTTATGAAGACAGAGTGCCAAGTAATTGAAGAAGACTTAAAGTCAGTTGATGTCTCTCTGAAAGAAGAACATAACGAGTGATACTCTGGGAGTGAAGAATAGAGGAGAAGAATTCTATGAAGATTATCTTGCCAAGTAAAGTTCAATAGTAGCCGTTATGAAGTTTCTCTTCCCTTTAAGGAGGAACAACCTACAATTCCAGACAACTACTTGGAAGCACAGAAACGCCTCAGCTCCTCGTTAGCAAGATTGAAGTCCAAGCCTGACATACTACAACAGTATGATGACGTCATTAAGGACCGACTGAATTCTGGTGTTGTAGAATTGGTTGAGAAGAGTAGTGATCAAGAAGTCATACCAGGAACTGTGCATTACATTCCTCATAAGGAAGTCGTGAAGGAAGACAGAACCACTTCTAAAGTACGAGTAGTGTATGATGCTAGTGCTAAATCTCAGAATGAACCAAGACTGAATGACTGTCTGCTCCCTGGTCCAGCCTTAACACCATTGATCTTTGACATTCTCCTACGATTTCGTCTCCACAGGGTTGCATTGATTGGTGACTTGGGGAAAGCATTTTTAAATGTTGAGGTGAATCCTGAACAGAGGAATTTGTTAAGGTTCTTGTGGATAAGTGACATCAGTTCCTCGAATCCGGAAGTCATTATCCTTAGATTCACACGGCTTGTGTTTGGCCTTATCAGTTCACCGTTCATTTTCAATGTAATCCTGAGAAATCACTTAAGCAAGTATGAGAAAATTGATCCAGACTTTGTGAACACTGTTGTCAGAGCTTTGTATGTGGATGACTTTGCATCCGGAAAGGATTCAGTAAAGGACTGCGTCGAACTTTTCAGAAAATTGAAGTTGCGATTCAGAGAAGGCGGTTTCAACATGCGAAAATAGGCATCGAACAGTGAAGAGCTAAATCAGTTGATTGAGAAGGAGGAAGCTACTGACATCATCAACTCATCCACCTTCGGAAACCAGTCCTTCTTTGACAAAGTCTAGTGTTCTTAAAGAAGACCTTATCAAAGTGATGGGAGTTCCATGGAATAGGATAGGAGACAGCTTCAAGTTTGATCTTGCAGCCTTCGCTACGCAAGCATTGGTTGGAACACTGACAAAGCGGAAATTGTTGAGCATCCGGCTGCTCAATTTTACGATCCATTAGGCTTGCTGTCACCAGTTATGTTGCCCTTGACGGGTATGTTTCAAGAGATGTGTCAGCTCAAGATTGGCTGGGATGAGGCCCTGCCAGAAGAACTCTGTTTAAAGTGGAAAGAAGTAGCTGAAGACATGTTTAGAATTTCAGTGATTAGTGTCCCTCTCTGCATCCTAGTTTGGATGGAAGCAGAAGATGCCAAGTCTATTCAACTACACGGCTTTCCAGACGCGAGTAAGATTGCTTATGGTGCAAACATCTGCATTCGGGTGACAACCTCTAATGTCAGCTATTCGCAGCTGTTAGCCTCTAAAACTAAGGTGGCACCCTTGAAGGGGGAGACAATTCCTCGATTACAATTGATGGCAGCATTGATCTCTAGCAAACCTGATGACAGCTATGTACAAGGCATTGGCTTGTACCATCAGTATTGATGCTGTGTTCAATTGGATTGATTTTCAGATTGTACGGTGGTGGATTAATGGAGAGTCAAAACAATTCAAGCAGTTTGTGCAGAATCGAGTAATGAAGATTCGAAGTCTCTGGAGTAAAGAACATTGGGGAGAAACTCTCACTGAAATTCGGTTACAGTTCTGGATAATCAAACGACGACAAGCCGTCAAAAATGTACTCACTAAGTGCATTACATGTAAGAGGATACAAGGGAGAGCTTTCAGTAGCCCACCTCCTCTACCATTACCTTCATTTCGAGTCTCAGATGATCTGGCCTTCTCCAAAGTTGGTGTAGACTTTGCTGGCCCCCTTTATGTTAAGAATATCTACTAGTCCAAGGGAAACATGTTCAAGTGTTTTATTACTCTATGTGCAAGTACCAGCGCTGTGCACCTTGAACTCACACCGGATTTGACCGCCAAGTCACAAGTCACTTCTAAGAGTGCTTAAACATTTGTTTGGAAGACGAGGGATACCCAACCTGTTCATCTCAGATAACAGGAAAAATTTCAAGGATACAGCAGTTCAGAAGTTCGTTCTTAACAGGAACATTGACTGGAATGGGGCGGGTTTTTCCGAGATCTGCGTCAAGCTTGTGCAAAGGTGTCTGAAGAAAGTACTGGGAAATGTAAAGCTTAGTTATGAAGAACTAGAATCAGCCCTGATTGAAACCGAAGGAGTGTTAAATTCCAGGCCATTAACCTATGTTTACAATGATTTGTCAGAAGCTCCACTAACACCTTCTTATCTCGTAATTGGTCGACGTCTCTCGGAGCAACCTTCTACTAAAAATGTACCTCTGAGCACTCTAGCCCGACCGGAACGATATTTGGAGAGTCTCCCCACCCACTTCAGAAATCGATGGAGGAAAGAATACCTGACTGGCATCAGAGAGTATCAGAAACTTAAGAGAGAACCAAGAAGAGCCATTCAAAATGGTGACCTTGTGCACATATATGCAGACAAAACACCTAGACAGCAGTCGAGAATGGGGAAAGTAGAGAAGTTGTTGCGAGGAAGAGACAACGTTGTTCGCTCCGCCGAAGTGGCGACAGGAGACAAATTTCTACGCAGGATTCGCATCAAGCGTCCAATGTTAATGTGTTTGATGAAGGAGCAGCTGAATTGGACAGAGCAAGGAACATTTGTGTGGCCAGAGATGAAGATATTCCAGTTGTGGTTACTGCATCTTAACTGTCATATCTAAAACTTTGAACATTGGACTGAATTTAAAGAGTTATCTTTACAGTTTCGCCTTATCATTTGACTCCGTCAATCAGGGGGGAGTGTGATGGTAACGAGTAGGAACTGGAACTAGTCAAGTTCGCACGTGATCATTTGTATCAGATTTCTCGGATATATTCTTGTTTTGAGTGAGACTCTGGAAGGAACTCTGGAATATTACTTCTAAATGTAGCGGAAATTATCTTGTACGTGGTGAGTAGTGGAATTCTTTCTCCAGGAACGTTAAAATGTAATCTTCGAGTTTATCAAGTATGATTAAAGAGTTTGGTCAAATACAACAAGTTCGTTTAGGCGAACCTAATCAAAAATCGTCAATAAATTTATCCGGTTTATTGAAGAAATAAGCTTACATTTGTAGATTTTTACTTGAAGAGACTTCACAAGAACACAGCGCGATTTCTGGACTACCTGCGTGTTGTGTTTGAGGAAAGCTCGATAACAATAGTTCACCGATCGGATTGCACCATTTAACAATAGCGCGATATCAAAACAAAACAAAAAAAATGACCGCATTGCATCTGGTGGAAATGGGCCTTAAATCTGTCTATATCTCTATTTTTATAATGGTTGCTGTACACGTTTCTGTTTCCTGTGTTTATCGACCAATCATATCTCAACTTTTCATTAGTATCATTTTAAATATAGTAATCGTTTATTTCGAAATTTTACTTAGCTTCTTGCAGTCCCTGAAAAGGGTTATTTTTTCTCACCGAAATATTGGGCAATAAAATTACCCTTTTTAGTTGTCCGATCAGCCTTACGTTTGGTTTTAAGTTAAAGACTCATGTTTACCCAAAAGGCCTTTTGCGCGTTTGTAATTGTTTACAAATGTCTCTTTGTTGAGTCTTGCGATCTGATTGGTTTACCAGAATGTTTCCGCTTAGGTGAAAATCCTGGCGTATTCAAAATTAATCACACCAGACAAATCGAACTGATTGATTTTGTTTCAGTTGCTGCGATTGATTTGAATCTCTGCGCCTGCAAAATATATTTATCCCCCAAAGCGCTGGAGTTGTCTGTGGTTCTTTGGGTGAAAGTCTCGGCGAACGGAAGGCGAGGGTTTGGTTCCTTTTTTCTGCGTCCCTTTGATGATGCGGTAGAGCACTCGAATGGTTAAAGCCCTCAACTTTGGATGGTTTTAGTTTTATTGCTGTATTAGATAAACGGTGATCTTGAGGATATTTATTGGTTGTGATAGAACTCAATAACCAATAACTAAAATTCAGCTTTTCTTGCTGTTTCTTAACCTCGTCGTTTTGTTTCCTAATTGCATCAGTGACTTCCTTTTCTGCGGGGCAAGCTGCAAGGAATGTTTGTGGCCACACTCTGAATACATTAAATAATACCACGAGAAAAATGTTATTTTAGTCACCACAACTCTGCAGGAGGACTTTCGATAATTATAATTATCACACTGTTGCTTATAATTAACACACTTTATGTTGCTTTATTTGTTTGCTTGTTTAATCCCTTTCTTTATATTCAACCGTCAATCAACAGTTGCTCAACTGGAACTTTCCAGTCCGCGAGTACTCCTAATTCCCTCCCTGTCTTGAGTTTTCCCCCCAAAATCCTGTTTGAAAAGCTTCACAATGAACCAAGTCTGAGTTTCCTTGAGCTATGGCAAATAACAAAGCTGGCAAAAGAAACGAGCTTAAACGTTAAAACTTCTTCAGGCAAAATTATAGCAGCATTGAGCGATTGTCGATGCATACGTTCATGTTCATAATTTGAAAGCGTTGTCTTTCAATTGTCACGATGGAAATTGGGTTACTAAATATTGTAGTTCTTTTCCATAGAAAATATAAATCTAACGAGATGCGGTTTTGCAGAATGATTTGGCGCTAATTAATTGTTCGGCTGAAAATTTATATGTTTTTTTTTTTAATTGATTTTTTAATTAATTCTTTTTCTTGATTATTATGAATATTTACCTCCAGAGTTCGTGGACTGTTTTGCCATCACCTCCACGTGGAACACTGTGATGACGAAGACAAGAAACATTGTTTTTTCAAAAGTCATCTTGATTGTAACGAATAAATGAAAATCCCAAGGGATTAGTTATAACAGTTGTTACTGTAGACTATATGCAGTGCCTTTTTTCTCTTATGGATAGTAAAGCTGGCGAATCTCGCGAGCAAGGGAAGCAATTTTCGCGTTCACTCGAGAGGTTCGCCAGCTTTACTGTCCCTAAGAAAAATAGGCAACTGCTCGTAGTCTAGTTATTGGTTGGTATTGAGTAAATTACCAGTGGCGAAAGGATATAAACGAGTTGAATGTGAATTATTTTCTCCTTTTTTTCCAGAAATATAAGTCACTTTAATTGTATGTATCGATGCGTTATCTTTGTGAGAGAATAATGGTGACAGGTTATAAAAGAGAGAGAGAGAGAGAGAGAGAGAGAGAGAGAGAGAGAGAGAGAGAGAGAGAGAGAGAGAGAGAGAGAGAGAGAGAGAGAGAGAGAGAGAGAGAGAGAGAGAGAGAGAGAGAGAGAGAGAGAGAGAGAGAGAGAGAGAGAGAGAGAGAGAGAGAGAGAGGGAGGGAGAGAGAAGAAAACAAAGGAAAAGAAAAAAAAAATGACATAAAACATGCAAAAAAGACAAAGATCACTTTTCTACTCTGTAGAACATACCTCAAATTTGCAAACGTATTTGAATCAGATGTCCTTCTTTAACTGGGTGTGTGTAGCGCACAGTTGTTATATATGTTAAAAGATAAGGGCCGTTAGTGCCTAGGTAAGTAGGTAATTCAAACTGTCTAGGTAAGTGCCTAAGTGTATCATTGATATTCAAACTGCCAGGTAAGTGCCTAGGTAATTCAAACTGTCTTGGTAAGTGCCATTAATGGTAACTCATTAATAGATTTAAAAGATTTCAGTATTAGTTGAAAAACTGGCTGCAACCTACCATCTTTGAAACTGGCAAGACTCTTGTAATAATCGGACTGCAGCAGCTGTCTTCTTCACAAGTCTTATTGGAAACCCAGTATCATGTAACTTTCTGAGACAGTGTATTATTATTATTTTATCGTCAAACACCTTTTCTTTTCTTGTTTGCTGGCGTTGTTATAAATTTATATAAACCTCCCTTGACTCATGCTTTTATACCAATAGTTGGGGTCGTTTCATAGCTTTTACAGGTGAATCTTAAGATTCATTAAGCGGCTTTCTCGGTTAAAATTTTGTTGGTAACTAAAGCTAAACAATGTATTATTCCAAGGACGTCTAAGCTAACCATGGCGTCGATATCATTACGAATCAATGTTCGAAGTTACCCTATGACGTTGAGAAGTACGCAGTTTTACTTTGCTCGTTTCAAGAGTTCGTTTGTCACATTTGTCACGTGTGCTGTGGGGGAAAGCATTTTTGAGCTCATCTACAACACACAGATGTGACTACAAAAAGAAACCAATTGTAATGTTACTCTCTCCCGTCTCTCCTCTTTGAAAAATTACAATAATCGTTTTGGTTATAAAAATAAGTTATTTATCTCGCATTTCCCTACCCTCTGCCGGATCTTGACTCACCCTACCCTACTTAGGAACAACTAGTTACCAGTCCTTTCGGGAATATTGATATCAGTTTCCAAAATGGCGTCGTTTTGTTTATTTTCTCGCTTCAGCACCCGTTTCGTCATTTTGTGTTGATTTCATGTCTACCCAAGGTTATTTGCAAGTAACAGGGACTTTATTTCATCTGTCTAGTATATTCTGCTGAGGAATAGCGCTGGGAGAGCTTCAACAGTGGTGCACACATAGAATAAAGTGGTTGGTGTTGAGGCAGAAAAAGGACGGAAAACGCCACGTTAATATTCACTAAGAAAGTAATTCGATCTAATGTGTTTCAGCTTGAAAAAATATCGACTTATATGCAGCTTTTTTTTATGTGTGGATGGTCTTTATAGTCATTTGAAGGCCTCGGTGGTACTTACTCGGGGAGCAATTAACTGTACTAATTGTTATCTTTCAGCTCTGAAATAGCTTAGAATGTGAGACTTAAAAGCCTAGTGGACGTCTGTACTGTTTTTGAGCCTGTTAGTGTATGGTTAACACTAGTTAAGTATATGCACATTACTTCATGGTATAGAAATGGGGGCACACACGGTATATTTGCACAAGTTGGGGGTGTATCCACAGAAAGCCTAAAAACCTTCTTATGGATAACATTGGTCGGCACAAAACAGTAAAATAACTGTGTGCAACAAAAGGTACACATTTTAACATTTTTTAAAATCATTTTTCAATTTAGGTTTATTTAGTGTTCGCAGTCTGCGCTAATATATTCCCACACAAAGATAAGTACAACACTTGAAGTTCTTTACTTTTATATTACAAGTTTACCTGCATCACATAATAATGTTTTACAGCAATTCTAAACTACAGTAATCACCTACGTACATCGTGATCAAACGCAGCACAGTTTAATCGATAGCACGTGTTCAATATGCTCAAGGAAGTAATGCTGTCAATGGTCTATAATGTTAATACAGCCATTTCAAGCCAGAATTATACGATAGAGGCATTAAATATAAGAGTAACCTCTGCATGATGATAGTATGTATTTTTTTTTATTACAGATTTTGTCCACTTTGGCCCTACTTGTTGATGCTGCTTCCTAACTAAATTTTTTGCTATTCAATTTCCAAGATTCAATTTCAGCAAGCATTTTCAGGTTAATTGCCCTTAAACCCATTTTTATTCAACAGATTGGTCTAAACGATTACTAACCAATGTGACAAATCAACCATGCACGAGATAATTACTTAAAAATGGCTTGTTTGGTAAGTAGCCACGTGGAATCCCCCAAAAAATGGCTTTACCAAAGAAGATAACATATCCTGGAAAGCCTTTAATTACTATCAGTCAATTTCTGCCGTTAACCAGCGCCCTTATCATAACTTCCCAAGTA
Source organism: Pavona decussata (assembly GCF_977016875.1). Lineage (NCBI taxonomy): Eukaryota > Metazoa > Cnidaria > Anthozoa > Scleractinia > Agariciidae > Pavona > Pavona decussata. The sequence goes on along the minus strand of NW_028145470.1, from coordinate 6,807,037 downwards.
CAAAAGCTATGACAATGACACTTAGAGAATATATACTAGCTCCAAAAACGTTTTCTTTGAGGTTCGGAGCGGAAAATGAGCTGTCACGTGACGCAGGAATTAAGTCACTACTTAAAAAATTAATGCTTTTCTTGGATTCCTTGATTTCCCGCAAACCTAACATTCCCGCCCAAATTGCCCCAAATGTAATCAAAATGGAGAACAGCTAAAATTATACAAAAACAAAAATTTACTTTAGGAAAAATTATTATTATTTCTTAAAGAAGAATCTATTTTTTAAAAACTCTGCCAGTCAAACATTGATTGCCTGACCTATCCTCATGTAACATACGAAATCATTCCCAGAAAATTTTCACAAAAAATCAAAACGTCTCGTCTTGTTTGCTCAAAGATGAAAAGCTTATAAAAGGAAGCGAGGAAAGCAGCACCTTTCTTAACCTTGTTTACCTTAGATAGGGTTACAGTACTCTCAGTGTTCGTTACGTTGTGGTAGCACGCTGAATTCCAAGAGTCAATTTGCGGGCTTGTACAGGGTTTTTTTGTCTATTTGTATACCAGTTTGTACAGAGCACTGTTGGTGTTGTAGCGCCATCCTTTATAGGTTAGCTTTGCAATTGCCAGGTAAGTGTAACCTTTGTGTTCAAATGCTTTAAGGTCAATTGCATGTTGAGTTGAAAGCTCTTGGTATTTGATAAACTGTGATTCGGACAAACGATACACAACTGACTTCCCGTTGTAGTTGGCAACAGCCAGGAACGTTTCACCGCAAATCGAAAATGGCTCCCAGGCGCGGCCTGCGTGAGTGGGAATGGAATGAAACAGAACAAACCTGCTGCCATTCCACTTGTAAATGGACGAGTTGATGTTGCGAGGATTTCCCTTCCGCCAATTAGCAAAAGCGAGGAATGTCTCACCATTGTCGCTGAAGGACTTTACATCAGAGGCACCATATGTCTGAAGAGACTGGAGTTTGACAAAGCGGTCACCTGACCACTTGTACACAGAGGACTGGACAGAATAGCCCTGATTGACGCTTTTGCGGTTTGCAAAAACAAGAAAAGTTTCAGTTTGTATTGCAAACGTAGAACTTGCTGTAGCATCCTCGGTTCTTATCTCCTGGAACCTGTTAAACTTGTTTTCGCCCCACTTGTAGATGACTGAGTTTAAACTATGCGTAGTGTCATTGTCACTATTCGTGACGACGAGAAACAGGTGCGACAATGTTTTAAAGAAGTTAAAACTAGTTGCTCCGAGTGTTGGAATGTTTTGCACGACGATAAACCGATATCCATTCCACTGATAGATGACAGAGTTTAACCGAGATGTAGTTTTATTCCTGCGATTAGCAACAGCAAGGTAATGTTTGTCAGCGATTGTAAAATATTCCATGTAGCGTCCTCCTATAGTGTCTATGGTCTGATAGAGGACAAACTTTCCGGTTGAATCATCCAGTTTGTAGATGTAAGAGTCTGTGTTGTATCCGTTGTTATCATCCTTATAGTTAGCGAGGCCGAGAAACAGACTCCCATCGATACTGAACTGTTCAACGGCGTGAGCACCTTTGGTTGGTAGGTCTTGATATTTTTCGAAGTGGAGCCTTCTACCGGAACAATCTTAATAGAAAAACAAAGATGCCACTTATCATTAAATAGGAAATTTTATATAACATCAATATAAACAGCATATCTTTAACTTAAAATGGCAAACTTAAGAATGCAATGATTACCACCAACAATATGATGTTTGAGCAACAGCACTAGTACTTTCCATATTCATTACATTTCCTTGTTATAATTGGGTGTAGTTAATAGTTGGATGAGAGAAACTTTTTTTAATTTTTAAGGGCAAGACTCTTGAACCCTATGGGATGTACGGACGCGATGAAGAGTTCGTTGAAGCGAACCTAATGAGAAAAAGGCAATAGATTTATTAGCCTACGTGTAGCCATAAGTATACCTGGGTGGGTACGGCTACACGCAGGCTATGGTTTTATCGGATTTAATGAAGAAATAAGGTTACATTTGTAGATTTGTACTCAACGAGACCGTTCGGGCAACTTCACAAGAACACAGCGCGATTTCCGGACTACCTGCGTGTTGTGTTTGAGAAAAGGTCGATAAAAATAATTCACCAGTCGGGTTGCGCCATTTAACAATAGCGCGATTTCAAAACAAAAACAAACGACCGCATTGAATCAAGGGTGGAAATGGGCCTTTAATCTGTTTATATTGCTATTTTTATAATGGCTTCTGCTTTCTATGTTTATCAACCAATCATGTCTGAACTTTTTATTAGTATTATTTTAAATATTCCAACCAGTTTTTTTGCGCGCAATTTCTTTAGGGTGTACATGGGTCTTAAAAGTGTCGTGCGACCGGTCCGTATGTAATTTATTTTAATGTTGTTACAGCAACTTCTACTCTTAAAATTCAGTGAGTGACAGTTCATACCCAGGAAAAGGAAGTCCGAGTGCTCCTAACAGGAGTCGAACCTATGCACTGGCTATAGAGGATTCGTGGGAGCTACAACTGCAGTCATTATTATTTGAAACACTAAGGGTAACTAACGTGCCTGTTATATACACGTAGTCGCCTTCCCCTCTCCTCCAATGTTGTGTTCGTAGCGTGTCTTTCACTCCGGCTCGGTGAAATTCAATATTGAAAGGGAGAGAGGGAAAAAAAAGAAGGGAACCGTTCCAACAATTTTGTCTGAGCGTGTAGGCCATTAATCTGGGTACTTAGTATTTCTACTCTTTCAGCTCACAACAAAACTTCTTTCCACTCTCCGTCTCAAAGGTCACCTTTGGGTAAAAAAAAGCTTAACAGTCTGCACCCACTCTCGGAGAACTCTGATCACTAGCTAAGGTTATGAAAGTAAGCATGGTAAGCCATGAAAATATCTTCGAGAAAAATTATACCAGATTCGAGTGTCTGGATAAATAGGCGCAAAATATTTCTCCTTGTAATTAAAAAGAAAAAAACCAAACAATTTTTTATGTTTTCTCAAGTTACTTGGATCATGAAAACATTTCGCACCTTCTTTCGGTATTTTGCTTGTTGTTATTTCGAGCGAACCAAAATTTTAAGATTTTTGATAAATATGTGTAAAAAAAAAATCGATTCACGCAAGTTACATGTATTTTCATATTTGTCTATGATATTTTTTAATCATTTTTTTTTTAAAGAAAACAGTTTGCGCCTTCCCAAGGTACTTTATTTCGACATGTTCTCGGTTTTCTTGACTTCTTGTTGATCATTATGAATATTTACCTTCAGACTTCATGGACTGTTTTGCCATCACCGCCACCAATAACACTGTGATGACGAAGACAAGGAACGGTTTTTTTTCAAAAGCCATCTTGATTCTAGAGAATAAAAGAAAAACCGAAGGGATTAGTTATATATTGTTACTGTAGACTATGAGAAGTGCCTTGTTTCTTACGCACAGTAAAGCAGGTGAATTTCGCGCAAGGGGAAGCAATTTTCGCGCTAACTCTCGGGGTTCGCCAGCTTTACACTCTCTAAGAAAAATAGGCAACTGCTCGTTGTCTAGTTACTGATTTGTATTGAGTAAATTACCAGTGGTGAATGGATATGAACGACTCCAATGTGAACCCTTTTTTGCCAGAAATACAAGTCGCTTTAATTGCACTTATCGATGCGTTATCTTAGTTGTTGGTCAGGTCAGCACTAAAAAAACAGTTTGCAAACAAGACAAAGCTCAATTTTCTACTCTGTAGCGCATACCTCAAATTTGCAAACGCCATATTCTGATCAGATGTCCTTTTTTCAACTGGGTGTGTGTAGCGCACTATCTGAAGGATAACAGGATCTTGTCGGTTTGAATTATTAACGCACACTCTTTAATTATTCATCATAAAATGACGAGAACACTTTACGTCAGGCATATTACAAATTTGTATAACTGCTCAGCAAGAACCCGCTTTTTTTGATTGTAGATTATATCTCCCCTCTGGCGCGTTTTTTCTTTATCGAGAACTTTTGGTAGTATCTGTCCACAATATGAAGTAGAATATAATTTTTTATCCCAATTGGAAAACAAAAATGGCAGTAAATGGCGGTAGAAAAATTATGGCATCTTTTGTTTCAAGTGACTTTTCCAGTGCACAAAAACTATTCATAAATGTATTCGGAATCAGATACCTAAGAGTGAAATAGAAGCCCTAATAAAAGGCCACCGCGCGGTCTCGGCCAATTTTGTCCGTCCCAATTAGGGTTCTGCTATTTATTGTTTATGCCAAAAAATCGATCTACGTAACTAGGCTTTTTTTTCTTTCATGTCTCAGTAGTAAATGATCATCGGAGGTCAAATCTTTCCTTTTGAAGTTTTGGTTCCAACCATGCAGATCTCATCAACTTATATTTTGTCTTGTCAGAGAAAGAATTTCAAGCAATATAAAGAGCTAAAAAAAGAATAATGAATATTAATAAATACCACACAAGTGAATAGTGCTTTTCGCGCGCTGATTGGCTAGTTCGAAGGTGTTAAGCCAAGTACTTTAATTTTCATCTCCACGCAGTCGAAGAAAAACAAGATCCCGTTTCGCCACGGTCACTTAATTATTTCGATAAACAAGGCGGCTGGTTCAAAAGATACATAAAATGGCAACAAAGTTTGGTTGGACGGCATTAAATGGTAAGTTATTTAATCTTTCCAACCTCATATTCTATACCGTAAACTGTCGAGCACTATAAATTAAAAGTAAAAGATGATACATCTAATGTTTTGCAGCATTGATTGTTTTGAGACGAGGAAAAACACCAATTGAAGAAATTGCACCTGGCCAGAAGTTTACTTATCCGTAGGAGGGCGAGACGGGAATTTTTTTATAATAAGAAAGCGTTGTCGCGAATGAGCATCGCACGGCGAGTTCACCAGTTTAATTTTCGACCGTATGTCGGAATAATTAGAGTTATTTTTTGGTCCGCTAGTTAATCAGCTTGTTTGGTATGTACTAAAACATTTCTCCACCTCAGTGTCAGTGGAACTGGTCGATATTTATCTCACCGCTTCGCGGCGCGGTAAATATCGATTATTTATTCACCGCCACATCGCTGAATAATTGTTAAAATAAGCAATATTTCATTTGATCTTTTCATGACATTATTAACGTCTTTGTCAAGAAATGCCCCTTTTATGACAGCTAATGATTTAAGTCAAATGTGGAGTATTTTAGCAAAGTTGGAGCCAGACTTTGTAGTACTACTGAATTTCCTTACGAATTGCGTTGTATTTTGGGGGAGTCAATAAACAGGGTTTTTAAAAATATACAGGGATACTGCATATCAAAACATCTAATAAGAGATTTAATATCCGACTTTTTCTTTTCTGATATGTAACAAAGAAACATTTAAGGAAAAAAATTAACCAAGGTGTCCGTACGTGTTAGAAAATATATTTCTTTTACTGTGCGAATAACCAACTGTATGAATATCGCGTCTTAGTATATACCACACAAGTGAATAGTACTTTCCGTGCGCGCCGATTGGTTAGCTCGGAGGTGATTAGCCAAGTACTATTGACCTCCGAGCAGCCGAAGAGAGACAAGATGGCTTCCCGTTTCGCCACGGTTACTTAAGAGGAAATTATTTCGATAAATGAGGCGGCTGTTAAAAAAGTACTTAAATGGCAACAAAGTTTGGTTTGACGGCATTAAATGGTGAGTTGTCAATCTCTTCAACCCCATATTCTAAGAAGAAAAATGAAAATACAATCCCTTGTTTACGAAAACTGCCGAGCACAAAAATTACAATGAAAACAATGATCTAATATTTTTCAGCATGGTTTCAAAAACAAGACAAATTTCACCGAAAAATAAAGAAATGACACTGTAAGAAATAAATGTCTCCAAAAGTTTTATTTGTCTGCAAGAAAGCGAGACGGAACTTTCTACACTCGGATAAGAAATTGCTTACCATGTGGCGCTTGAGATGTTAAAATTTCATACCATTTGTCGGTATATTATCATAAATAAAATAAATTTTTGGTCCACTAGTCATTCAGCTTCTGTGGTATATACTAAAACAATTATTCATCTCAGTGTTAGTGAAAGTAATGGATATTTACCTCGCCGCTATGCGGCTCGGTAAATATCCATCACTATTCACCTCCACTTGTGATTTTGTACATTATTTGAACTGTACTAAGTTTAGTTGGACAATAAAATCCTTAGATTCTTGGTCTCTGGCAAATACTGAGGCATATTGATTAGCACAAGGCCTCTATGCTCTGTAAAAATAAGTCAGGAAATTAAAGCAGGTGTTTTTGGAAGTCAGGAAAACAAGGGTGTCATTAATTTAAGCCTTATAAGGCGTCAACACCACCAGGAAAAGAGGCGGCCTTCAACTAATTGAAAGTTTCACATGCGACTATTAAATGTATTTCCATCTTTATTTATAATTGACATTAAACAAAGAAAAATACAGGAGAATATTGTGGAAACTTGCGACACATATACACAAAACAAGTACATACATATTTTTACAACTTTCTCCTTAACAAAGCCTGGAAGATTTTTTGTATCACAAAGGCTTTTATGGGGCGCCAAATGTGGAAAAATTAGTTATTTTAATTACATCGAAATTATTTGAAGCTTTGGTTACACTACTTTTCGAGTAAGAAAACATCACGTCAGAGGCATGAACTTCCACTTGTTGTGAAAATCATTTAACTTCTTATTCTTCTCTGTAATATATAATTCAACATGATATTTCTTAGCTAATAAGACCTTAAAGGAGGAAATGGTCGGGTTTGTAATATTTCGCCTGCAGTGCCAATACATTAGTGATTTTCCTACTAAAATACAGTAGTTCAACAATACATGAATATTTCCATGTACTAACGCCCACAATTACATCTTTCAAAACTAAAGTAATATCTTCTTTCATAACGTCGTAGACATCGGAATCCACTTTTTCTAGTTTCTTTAAGCCAGCGACACACTTGACGATTCGCCGCGATCGACGAAAACCGCCAGGACTGTGCCCGGTGCAGCGATTGTGATTTTCGCCGATCGCTGCGATCGGCCTATAAAATCGCCGATATCTGGCATGTCAGATATCGGCGATTAAGGATACAGTCGAACCTCTATTAAGCGGCCACCTATTAAGCGGCCCCCTTCTTTAAGCGGCCACTTTCCAAAGTCCCGAATTATTATTTTGTCAGTAAAGTGCTGTATTCGATACCTCTATTCAACGGCCAACCTCTATTAAGCGGCCAGTTTTCAAAGTCCCCAGGGTGGCCGCTTAATAGAGGTCCAACTGTACTTCCTGGGTTCGCGGGTGTCCTTTGGAAAATATACATACGCGCGCAAGTTTTAATAAACCTCTAACAAATTATATATCATTATAAGGCTTAATAAATGTAGTCACCTATAAAAAAAATATATATATATAATTTAGCGATCTTTTCCGTTTTTAATTGCCAGAAGCCAGTAAAACCTTGAATCGACCGATGGCCGTTCTATTGAATTAATCGGGTATCGAACGCCGCGCGAAGAACGAAATCGCTGCACAGTGTTATTCACAAGGCATCAATCAACAAAACGGTGTCAGGCTTTTTCGAAATTCTGATTGGTTATTTAGATATCCACGTCCAAAGTTTGAGTAGCAAAAAATATTTCAGGCGTGTTACGTAAACCGTCGCCACGGGAAAAATATTTTGAAAATCAAAATTCCCTGACACCTTTTTGTGCGACATTATCCCTCAAATCTTTTGGGCAAATTTCACGACAATCCGTCAAAACTACATACCCTATTAATTCGTTCAAAGTCGACATACTCTGCCAAAATTTAAGTGCGAGTTTACGCTCGATAAAGGTTTGCAAGAAAAACAAGCCTCCACAGGGGATTATGACATCTTATTACGTGGCGAGCGAATCGAGCAACAGGACCCCATGGCATCAACAACAATGGCACAGAATTCCGCGGCAAAAGTATCGCGTTGCAGACACGTTTTAGACTCCGCTGTTGTGATCGAGCGAGATGGGGAGAGTGGCGAAAGGAAAACGTAAAAGCCAGGAAAACGGGGAAAAACCAAGGCTAACGAAACCGGGTTTATAATTGGACAAGAGAGCGCGTTTGTTGAAATGATACCGAGAACTCATCTCTATCATTTCTAAAGGATCGGCAACTGAAGAGATCCACAAGATTAGGATGGAAACCGCGGTCTTGCCTGACCATTGCCTTAAATACTACAGAATTTACTAACGGCCGAAGGACTCGAAGCAGCCCCTGAGCAGAGCACGTAATCAAAACACAAGATGAAAATACTAAGCTCCCGCAACACAAACCTTCGGTTCAAATCATATCCTTACAAAGATAAAAAGAGAGGCTATATTGTCACCAGACGCACTGAAATGAGCCGTCCCAAACCTAAACTAAATGGAACAAACGGCATAAGCACTACAGTCGCTTTAAACAGAAACAACAAGAGGTTAAAATGACTTTTGAGATCAATTACAACACATCCGACAGTTAAACACATGACTTTGTTCAGTGTCTATCGCGCAAATCCTCGTAATCATACATGGCATTTAATAAAAAGAAAAATCCAGCGCTAAAGGAAAATTTACAGGGAGCACCGCTCTATTTATTGAGAATAGGGTGTTCTCTGAAAGACATACCTGTGAGGGCATAACTTTTATTTAGGCTAAATACGCACATGAGAGTCGCGCAGGTCTGTCAACCCCATTATTGCCAACAAAATACGCTAATTCCTGAAATAAGAGCTCCCGGATGAAGCGTTTTGCCGCGAAAATTCCTCTGGGGCGTCTCGCACTAAGAAGATTATGACACCTTTTTTATTTATTTACTTTTATATGGAAATACGTTTTCCTAAATATCTCGCGCTTTTTTTTTTTAATATTTTCCATTTTTTTTTCAGTAAATGTCAGATAAAATACCCAAATTCTATTTGGTCGAAAAAAAAAATGTTTTTTTTTTCACTTTTTCACCTCATCTAACTCAGGAAGTACCCTTAAATACGCCGGTGTTCTTCAAGTGTGCCCGTTCACGCGATTTCCTACGGTCATTACTATGAATCGCCAGTAAAGCCAACCTATCAGGTTGGGCGATTTTATCACATGAATTTTTAAAACTGCCACATGACCGCGATCGGCGAAAAAAGTGCCAGGTGTGTCCACATTGGTAGGTGGCGTAAATCGCTTGCGATTTTCGCTGGCTTTCAAATTCGCCGCGATCGGCGTTTAAAATCGCCGGCTTTAAGTAGAATATTCGTGCAAGTTGTACAATTGAGTATACCTTATATTGAAAATCTCGCGGATACTTTCCATACAGACATTAATTGGCAGAAGATAAATCTCAGATAAGTCCTCTCGAGTGAAGGTTAATTTACCTTGTAACCTCTTTGCACCATTTGGTAAGGCAGTTTTTAATTTAATTCACATGCCACTTGACATGTGCTAATAATGACATTATTTGGGAAAAGTAAGGGCTATAATTAATGAAAGAAATTGTTTATTTTTTGTATCTAGCTTTCCACAAGTTCTGATAATGATTCTTTACTTTTGGGAAAGAAGTTGAAAAAATAGCTGTGTGGTTCTCCAGAACTATTTATTTTAACCACCTTCCTTTTTCCCCCTCACTGAAAATCATTGGAAATTCTAAGAAATGGGGGAGGGGTGAAAGGGGTGGAGGGGGACCATCCACACAGAACCTCGATCACTTGATATTTGCTGCCTTTCGATTAAAAAAAAATGGCTTGTGGTCCACAGCCTACCATCTTTGAAACTGGCAACACTCTTGTAATAATCGGACTGCAGCAGCTGTCTTCTTTACAATTCTTCATGCACAAGTCTTATTGGAAACCCAGTTTCATGTAACTTTCTCAAGACAGAGTATTATTATTTTATCCTCAAACATCCTTTTCGTTTCTTGTTTCCTTATCAGGACCGGAATATATTGGTGTAGTTATAACTTGATAGATTCTTTCATTGATTCACGTCTTTACACCAACAGTTGCAAGCCGTTTCATAGCTTGTACAAGTGAATCGACTTTCCCGGTTAAAATTTCGTTGGTAGCTAGAGCTAAACAATGTATCATTTCAAAGACTTCTTAAAACGTCTAAGCTTACCACGTGCATTATTACGAATCAAAGTTCGAGAATACCTTTTTGTCACATGTCCTGTGAGGAAAAGCTATTTATGAGCTCATCTAAAACACAAAAACATGACTACAAATTGAAACCGATTGTAATTTTACTCTCTCCTGTCCTTGCTCTTTGGAAATCAATAATAATCGTTTGGTTTTAAAACTAATTTAGATAATCTCGCATTGCCCTACCCTCTGCCGCATCTTTGCTCACGCTACCCTAGTTGGAAGCAACTAGTTCCCAGTCCATCCGGGATCCTGAGGTTCCAAGATGGCGTCGTTCTGTTTATTTTCTCGCTTCAGCACCCGTTTCATCATTTTGTGTTAGTTCCATGTCCACCCAAGGTTATTTGCAAGTTAGAGGGACTTTATTCCATTTGTCTAGTAAATACTACTGAGGAATAGCGCTGGGAGAGCTTCAACAGTGGTGTACACATTGAATGAAGTGGTTGGTGTTGAGGAGTGAAAATCGAATATCTTCATGAAGTGTAAGTCCAATAGAAGCTTGCCGTTTCAATAACCCAAAATGATTATTGTTAATTTCGAAAGAGGAAAGATAAGAATGTAACATTACAGTCAGTTTGTTTTTGTTGTCATGTTTGTGCGTTCTAGATGAGCTCAAAAATGGCCTATTCCTTACAGTTTCACACAACCTGTGGTTGTTTCACCCATTTGAAGAGTTATACAAGTACTTCTCTGTTAGTTTATACCACAAAATAAAACGCGGACTTTTATTGTGGTATTTCAAGGTTTTAGCAATTAAGCGTGTAAAATTTGGCCAAATTCATCAAAATTTGGATTAGGTTACGTGATAATGATCCGTAATCAACTACAATAATCGTTTATTTCGAAAATCACCCGAAAAGTGTGATCATTCCATTGAACGCTACCGACCTAGACAATAATTAGTTATCGGCTTTGAAGAGCAGACGGAAAACGCCACGTTAATATTCACTAAGAAAGTAATTCGATCTACTGTGTTTCGGCTTTAAAGAAAATATCGACTTATACGCAGCCATTGCATGCGGGATGGTCTTTAAAATAGTCATATGAAGGCCTTGGTGGTACTTATCCGGGGAGCAATAAACGCATTACTAATTACTGTCTTTTAGCTCTGAAATAGCTTGGAACATTAATCAATATGAGACTTAAAAGCTTAGTTGACGTCTCTACTGTTTTTGAGCCTGTTAGTGTATCAGGTTAACACTAGTTAATTGTATGCACATTACTTCATGGTATAGAAAATTAATGTGGGCACACACGGTATTTTTGCACAGGTTAACGGTATGTCCACAGACAGCACAAAAAATGTCTTATAGATAACATTGGTAGACGCAAAACGGTAAAGTAACTGTATGCAAAAAAAACTTACAAATTTTTTAGTTTTTTTCAATCATTTTTAAATATAGCTTAATTTAGTGTTCGCAGTCTGCGCTATTATATTCCCACACGAAGTATAGTTTGCGGGAACACACGCTATTATTAAAAAAAGGGCCTTTCACAGAAATTAAGTACAGTACACAAAGTTCTTTACTTTTATATTACAAGTTTACCTACGTCACATAATAATGTTTTGGATCATTTTTTGTTTCAATGTTTTACAGCAAATCTAAACTACAGTGATCACCTACGTACATCGTGATCAATCACAACACAGTTGAATCTATAACACGTGTTCAACATGTTCAAGGACGTGATGCCGTCAATGGTCTATACTGTTAATACAGCCATTTCAAGCCAGAATTATACGATAGAGGCATTAACTATAAGAGTACCTCTGCATGATGATAGTATGTATTGTCTTTATTACAGAATTTGTTCAATTTTGCCCTTCTTGTTGATGCTGCGTCCTAGCTATATTTTTTGCTATTCACTTTCAAAAGATTCAATTTCAGCAAGTATTCTACAGGTTAATTCCCCTTAAACCCATTTTTATGTAACGGAGTGGTCCGAAAGATTATTAACCAATGTGAAATATCAACAATGCACGAGATAATTACTTAAAAATGGCTTGTTTGGCAATTAGCCACGTGGAATCCCCTAAAAAAATTGCTTCACCAAAGAATATAACATATTCTGAGATGCCATGAACTAACGTAAAGGAATCAGTGCAAATAGACTAGCTGAGTTCTTGAAAAGCCTTTAATTATTATCAGTCCATTTCTACCGTTAACCCTGACCAGCGCCCTTATCATAACTTCACAAGTATAAAAGTTATGACATTGACACTTGGAGAATATATGGTATCTCCAAAAAACGTTTCCTTTGAGGTTTGCAACAAGAAATGAGCTGTCATCTGACGCAGGAACTATAAGTCGTCTTCAAAATTAATGCCTTTCTTGGATACCTTGATTTTCAGCAACCCCTAAGATTTCCGCCTAAATTGACCCAAAAGTTATCAAAATGGAAAACAGCTACAAGTATATAAAAACAAAAACTTTACTGTAGGAAGAAAAAAAAAACAAAAGAATCTGATTTTTGAAAATTCTGCCGGTCAAACATTGATTGCTTGACCTTACCTCATGTAACATTCGAAATCATTTAAAGAAAATTTTCACAAAAAAGCAAAACGTTTCGTCTTGTTTGCTCATTAATATGAAAAATAAAAAAAACTTATAAAAGTCGGTGTAAAAAGAAGCACCCCTCTCAACTATGTTTACCTTAGATAGGGTTACAGTACTCTCAGTGTTCGTTACAATTGTGATAGCATGGTGAATTCCAAGAGTCAATTTTGCTGGGCTTGTTGCATTTTAGTCTACTTTTACCAGTTTGTACAGAGCACTGTTGATGTTGTAGCGGAATCCTCCATCCCGAAAATTTGCAATTGCCAGGTAAGTGTGACCTTCGTGTTCAAATGCCTTGAGGGAAGCTGTGCGTTGAGTTGAAAGCACTTGGTATTTGAGAAACTGTGATCCGGACAAACGATACATGCTCACTGACTTCCCTTGGAAGTTGGCAACAGCCAGGATCGTTTTATCGCAAATCGAAAATGGTTCCCAGGCGCGGGTTCCGTGAGTGGGAATGGACTGGAACAGAACAAACCTGCTGCCATTCCACTTGTAAATGAACGAGTCGATGTTGTGAGAATTTCCATTCCACCAATTAGCAAAAGCGAGGAATGTCTCACCATTGTCACTGAAGGACTTCACATCAAAGGCACCATATGTCTGAAGAGACTGTAGTTTGACAAAGCTTTCACCTGACCACTTGTACACAGAGGACTGGACAGAATAGCTCTGCTGGTCGCTTCTGCGGTTTGCAAAAACAAGAAAAGTTTCGTTTTTTATTTCAAACGTAGTACTTGCTGTAGCTTCCTCGGTTCTTATACCCTGAAACCTGTTAAAGTGGTTTTCGCCCCACTTGTAGATGACTGAGTCTACACTTTGCGTAGTGTCGCCATTATTATTCGTGACGACAAGAAACAGGTCCGACAATATTTTAAAGAAATTAAAACTACTTGCTCCTAGTGTCGGAATGTTTTGCACGACGAAAAACTGGGATCCATTCCACTGATAGATGGCAGAGTTCAACCGAGATTTTAAAGTTTCCTGATCCCTTTGATTAGCGACAGCAAGGTAATGTTTGTCAGCGATTGTAAAATATTCCATGTTGCGTCCTCCTTTGGTGTCTATAGTCTGATAGAGGACAAACCTTCCAGTTGAATCGTCCAGTTTGTAGATGAAAGAGTCTGTGTTGTACCCGTTGATATCATCATAATAGTTAGCGAAGCCGAGAAACAGACTCCTATCAATACTAAACTGTTCAACGCCGTGAGCACCTTTGGTTGGCAGGTCTTGATATTTTTGGAAGTGAGGCAAACTACGTCCGGAACAATCTTGATAGAAAAAAAAAAATGTCATTTAACATTAAAAGGGAACTTTTATATAACATCGATATAAACAGCGTATCATAAACTTAAAATGACAAACTTAAGAATGCAATCATCAGCGACCGACAATATGATATTTGAGCAACAGCGCTGGCGCTAAGTTCCATATTCGTTGCATTTCCTTGTAATAGCCTGGTATAGTTAATGGTATTAAGGGCCGGGCGTGGATAGTGGGTAGGTGACATGTATCGTGGGTGTCGTTAACAATTATCGGTCGTGGGCCGCAATTAACTCGTGAATGCGCGCATGCGCAATGAACGAGTTATAGCGATGGTGGACTTTTTCACTTGGTTGGTTGGTTGGTTCTGTCGTTAACTTTCGGGCATGCGCGGTGAATGAGTTTTAAATTCAATTAGTAGTAAAAAATACGCGAAAATTTTCTGTTCACGGCGCATCAGGATATTCTTATTTAATCTGTACAGAATAATTTGACAATCATTTTAGTGTAAGGATGGAGATTTTTCGTTGAATCTGAGCAAAGTAATGGGTTTTTCGTTTTTTTCCACAAAGTGCGGTGTCTTTTAAGATTTTAACAATAGTTGAATTTAAAAATAATTTAATTTTAAAATTCAATTAGTGAAGTGTCGGCAAGATCTTTGAATAAATGTAGAGCATTTACGTGGCATGCGTTGATATATGTTTAGCGCTAGTGGCCTCATTTATTGCAGGCCTCGTCAATTTTAAACCTATCCTCCCTTCGCGATTGAACGAACTGAATAGTTTTAATCAGAAATATTGCGTGATATTGCGTTGCGCTACTTGAAAGTTTGCCGCCAAAAAAAATTACCACCAGAAAATGTCTTTAGCTGAAAGAAGCACTCTTAAATGAAAAGTTCACTGCTAATCATAACTTTTTGCATACATGAAAACTCGACATCTTTCATCATATTTTTGCTTCTCATACAAAATTATTACATCAAGTAGATTAGTTTTCTAAAAAACATCAGTTTGGCTGTCAGTTTTCACGCGAAAGCGGAAAGTGCCATGTCAAATATCAGTGACGTCGTAAACAAAGTTATGTAAACTTATGGTGAAATGAACAATTTTATATCTCTTCAGCTTTCATAGAGGTTTCAAAGGGAACAATGTTTCATTTTCGCAATTTACATCTGGTAATTTATGGGAAAGCAAAATGACGCGGTCGATGAATTTTCATCAACTGTTTAATACATACCGTGTAGAATTTATTGAAATGCATGTGTACACAGTACAGGATCAAAACCTTTTTGGTACGTTCATTGAATAATGAAGCAAATTACAGACAACTAGCTTTTATTGAAATAATTCTTATTTAGAAAGAGTTGGTCATATTTCAAATTATTTTTACTTGAAGATTGCGTGGACTGAACTGCAAAGTAAAAATTTCACGCATTTATGCCGGGCATGACATGTAATGCGACACTTTGTTCAACAGATTTCCCTTTGTGAGATCAGCTCGAGCAAAGTTATGTTTTTTTCGTTTTTCCACAAATCAATTGGTGAGTGTCAGCATGAACTTCGAATTTAAAAAAAAAAAAGGGGAAATTTTTTGTTATCGGCGCATCAGAATACCCTTATTCAATGAGTAGGAAATAAGTTTACAATCATTTTTATAGTACAAGAATGGTAATTTCTCGTGACATAATCGGGCAAAGATAAAATTTCTTTTAGCTTTCAAGGAAGTGTCCGTAGCCGTCTTAATTTCAATTACTGATGTGTGATCTGCATTCACGAGTTGGCTCACAGGAGCCTTTGATTTTATAAGAACGTTGAGGCTAGAATGTTGTTTATGTTTCTACCGCGTTTTAAAGAAATTTGTGGAGGTTGCGAGAAGATTGTGCCAGTTTTAGGGTCATTTTGGGGCAATTTGAAGTTGAAGTCTTTTTTCCTCTGCTGTGATCCGCGAAGCGCTTTCTGCATGCCTCCAAACCATTTCCTCGCCCCATAACTTTAAAAATATGAAAACTATGAAATAAAACTTTAAGGTTAGTAAGTTCGTTTAAAGATATTTCCTTTGACGTTCAAGTTATGAGTTTATTCATTTCGGAATAAGTAATGATGGCCTAACGACGGCCATCCTGGACTTCCTAAAACTTCAGAAAACCACCAGGTTTGACCTAAAAGTAATCAAATGGAACCGAACAACACTAACATGACTAAAGAGAGAGAATTTTTCTCACTAAAAACAGGAATCAGTTCCATTTTCAACAAAACCTGCCTGACAATAATTGGTTGCTATGGTAACGTCACGCGCAGTAAACTCTAACCTGCCAAACTACCCTACTGTTAGACAAATTCCCTCAAAACAACACAAAGTTTGCCGGGCAGTTGCCTAAATATTGAAAAGGTTGTAACCGTTCAAAGTCGGCGTTTGCAGAATCCACCCCTTCCCCCTTAGGTGCCACTGTATATTTTTGGTTAACTACAACCCAACAGATAAGTTTTTGGAGACGTGGTAGCGGTGTTACGCACCGGAAGTAAATGGAACGTCTTGTCCAGATACCGATGGGTAAGTCAGTTGCTTTATTCTGGGTAACCTGTTATGGACTAGCATCTAATCCAGGGGGGAGTAGTAATACCCCTAGTTGCTTCTAGTTCCTAGATGCTACAGAAACTGGTTTACGCTCCTGTTGGGTGGAACTTTTCTTATCATCTTTTTGTTTCCTTTTGACATTGCCTTGTTCTGGAAGGCAGTGTAACTATCACTGTCTTATATGGGGTCCGGAGGGGAGGGAGGGTAGTAGCCTTGACGATTGATGGAGAAATAATGATAATGCTAATGATAATGATAGCAATAGTGTTGCCTAAGGTTTGACGTTCCGAATGCAACTACAAAATCGGGACGCAAAAAAGAGGCAAACTGTCATCGACGACTATTTTCAATCGAAAACTTAATTAGATCGGCAACTATTAAAGTTCGGAAATACGTTTTCCACACAAGAAAGTTGTTGATGACCTGTACATTTTGAAGTAGCCCAGAAACTTGCTTCTAACGCGCATGTGTACATCGTGCAGAAAATGGCATCCGTAAGTGACACTGAACGAAAATAGACCTTTGTAATCGATGACTTACCGACAGACGGGAGACAATGAGTTGTCAATACCAAAACTACCGTGTTCGTTATCGACAACTAAAATAATTTCCCTTTTGAAAAGGAAAACTACTTTTTCGTCGACGACTTTATTGATCACCCGTTTGTAGTCGATAACTTTATTCACACACTACATGTTTTGTCATCGATAAATTTTTGTTATCAGCAACTAAAAAGTTATGCGACGGGTATCCAGTCATCATTGGATGTGTAACTCCCAATTAACTATAGAAGACAGTTTTCTCTTGCTTCTGACTCTTCGTTTACTTCTGAGCTGCTGACACTCGATTCAGAGCTACTTCTGTCCTTGCAAATGGATACACTGCCTATGGCTGCTGACAACTGAATGTAAGCTGACGCCAACTTAACTTTTTTTCGTTATTTTCTTTTCGTTTCTCGGACTTTGACAGTCGATATACAGATTGGTTCAGAAACTCTTTGCTTTATCCGCAAATCCTCACAGAGGAGTTTCTCCTACTCCACATCTTCATAGGAAAAGTTACTCTCCCTTTCTGCTTTCTTCCTTCTTTCTCTTTCTCTCTTTTGTTTCATTATATTAAGTTAGGCAAGGTGATGCAGGTATTTCACTTCCTGGTCTGCAGATAAATGTGCGCTTATTCCTGTAATAAAATAGGGTGACTTGCCCCCCCCCCCCCCCCCCACCCCCTCCCCCATGATTAGCTGAAAATTGAGCGACCAACCGCTTACTTAAAAAGTGATAACCCTCCCCCTCTCTGCTCCGGCTCACCCCACCCTATAACGTTTGACCAGCTTCTGCAAGTATTGACTTTAAACTATGGAAACACAACATTCATGATCCAACTGATTCTGTCTGTATAATGTAAAATAATTTTTACCTACCTTCAAAGAAACTTGTGCGTTCAATCTCTGCCGCTATTCTATCGACTAGGTTCTTAACCTTTTCTTGCTGTTTCTTAACCTCGTCGTTTTGTTTCCTAATCGAATCAATTACTTCCTTTTCCGCGGCCCAAACTGCAAGGAATTTTTTTGGCAACAGTCTTAATACATTATGTAATACCACGAGAAAAATATTATTTTAGTCACCAGAACTCTGCAGAAGAATTTTCGATAATTATAATTATCACACTGCTGTAATAATTTTGGTTTATCAGAAGTAATAGACTAAACAACACATTTTATGTTTGTTTGTTTGTTTGTTTAATCCCTTTCTTCATATTCAATAGACTGTTGCTCAACAACAATTCACTTGCCACTCCTTGGATACTCCTAATCCCCTCCCTGTCTTGACTTTTTTTCTCCATGATCCTGGTTAAAAAGCTTCACAATCAACCAAGTGTGAGTTTTCTTGAGCTAATGCAAATAACAAAGCTTTCAAAGGAAACGAGCTTGAGGAGGCTCGCAGCTGCAGTTTTTCTGCACAATAGGTGGAAGTTTTGAAATTACAATCTCGCATAGAAGATAAACTTCGATCTCCTTCATACTACATCATCATTTGAACATATGATTAAAGTTAATTTTTGCATCGGTTTCCAAGCAACAGCTATTACCATAGCAACGGTAGCACATAGCCTCTCATTTTAAGCATTGTCGATTATCTCGAAATATAGTCAGACACTTTATGACGAAACTTAAGGGATTTAAGCTACTCAATCTAGACAACTTGCAGGAGAAATTAGAAAAAATCTTTAAGAGCGTTTTCAAGTCACTTGTGAATCAATTTTTACTCATTGATTTTGTTTATTCCCGCATTTTCACCAATATCTCTGGCAAAATAAAACTTGATACCTTCTCTTTTCTGGTAAAAGGTCTTTCGTCTTTCCTCGTAGCAAAACACTCTAAATGTATTTTGACCTTCATGGGTGGCTCTGTTAAGATGCTTCTGTTTGAAAACAGTTAAAATAAAGCGCAGATCAGTGAAAAAGCTTTACGTTCTGCACCCACTCTTGGTAGAACTCTGATAACTAGCTTAGATTATGAAAGTAAACATGGTAAACCATGAAAATATCTTCAAGAAAAATATTCGAGTGTCTGGATAAATATGTGCAAATTATTTATTTTTGTAAGTAAAAGAAAATCCATTTTCTTTTGGCTTTCTCGGTTATTGATAGTTGGGCATCAACACGTTTCGCCCCTTCCTTCGGTGTTTCGCCTGTAACTACTTCGCGCGAAAGACGATTTTAAGATATTTGGTAAATATGTGCAAAAAAATCCGAAATCGATTCTCGCAAGCTATATGTATTTTCATTTTTCGATTTTTGCTTATACTTTTTAATCATTTATGGAAACGGTTTGCGCCTTCTCAAGGTACCGGCTTTAATCTAACATTTTCTTTATATGTAATAAACCGTTTTTAATCTAAGAACACATTTCAACTTGAAAATGTTCTTTCAAAGGATCGTCTCTGGCCATCATATAAAAGTTTATTGACGGGTAATCGGTTTTCTTGTCTACTTGTTGATTATTATGAATATTTAAAATTTACCTCCTGACTTCATGGACTGTTGAGCCATCACCGCCACATGGAACACTGTGATGACGAAGACAAGGAACATTGTTTCTCCAAAAGCCATCTTGATTCTAAGGAATAAAAGAGAAACCAAAGAGATCAGATTGTTTGTGCACATAGATTACTTCATGGAAAGTGCGCGCGTACAGTGTTTACGCACCAGTTGTTGACGTATCGGAAATCGAACGAGTGAGATTTCTGATACAGAACAACGAGTGCGTAACCGGCATCGTACAAAGCACTTTCCATACTGTAATTTGTTTATTTTATACATACTGAGATTTTTCTGCCCTGAACGGTTTTGGTAACTGCATGCACACATAACTGTCAAGTGTTATATTATTAAAAGTACACAAAATGGAAGTACACGAAAAGATCGCGTTATTTCAAAATGAAAACAACAACAGCAAATGGGTTGGGAAAAGACAATTCGGTTTTGAAATCGAATATCAAGAATTTTCACACAGCAAGTACAAAAATAAAGTATACGAATAAGAACTGATTAAATATGTAACCACGCTAAAAACGTCTATTGCAAGGGAGGGCTATTTTCATCCGAAGAATCTAAAATACGTTTAACACGCTTGAAGGTGTGCTTTCTTGTTGCTGAGTTTGCATTAGGTGACTAATTCACTGTGTTTATGGAAATGTTAAATTGTCCTCCATAAATTTTTGCTCCGCTAAATATACTTTCTCCATGCATTGTAGGACTGCTTGATGACTGAAAACTACAAGACGGAGTTTCATCTTCACTCTCTGTAGCCAATGCTCGATGAAGTTTTTTTGTAGCACGTTCAGTCGCGGTCGCACTCAGTATTCTTGACATGTTTTTTTTGCTGTTGCTGAGATACGTGGTTATAACTGTTAATGCTTTGGACATTTCTGTGGCCTGAGAGCTGCATTATGCGACTAGGAGGCATTTCGCTGTCGTTTAGGTTTTGTATCATGCGTTTTCGAGCGCTGTAATTTGTCAGTCGTTTACTTGAAAGGCCTCTTTTTTCCGCCATGGTTTTCATCAAACTGTTCAATATGTTCTGACCGATTGCACTTGCTTGATTTAATCCACAGTTTATTTGACGAATAATTTTTTGTGTAATTTATTCCGAGATAGTATAGCGCATCAGGTTTATTCATCACGTCAAGTCGCTTTTCGGAATACATCTTGTAAACGGCAACTGGATCTCTTTCAATTGGACCGTTTTTGTGCTGCGAAAGCCTTCGGTTTAACAGCTCTGACATTACGAGGTTCAGCTCCCGTTCTAGTTTTCGTTTGCCTTTCACAATACTCTAAGTATTGAGGTCGGTCAGCTTCCATGTGAAGTTGCACGTCGCCCCAAGTCCATTGCCGATGTTCCTCACAGCCTCTCAAGCCAAAATGCACTGAATTGAAAAGCCACACCGTGTTTTCCTCCACATCAGTCAAAGCTTCAGATGCGTTGGATTTTTTTTTTCCAGTTGTTTGCTGCGAGCTTACATGCATTTTCTTGCTTGATCAAACACAATGTCTCCTATAATACTTGCTGAGTACTTGCGTCATTCTTTAAAATACCGATTGAAACTTGAAAACAACCCTCGAAGGCTTGATGGTTCATAGTCTTGGCCATCTTTTCTTTTCACACTAACAATGAATTCACTCACTTAGCGCTTGAGCTCTTCTGATTGAATTTCTTCAACTTTTACTTTGTGTTCGTTTTTCTCCAGCAGAAATGCTGTAAGTAGCTTTACATCCCGCTGCGTTTTTGCTCGAGTGTTTTTGATTACTTGGTTGGTAATATAATCTTTGACTGGTTTATCCAAAGGTTTGAACCTACTGCCAGAACATTCAGCCATCAGTAGTTGTTTATCAGAATGTTTTAAACCCTTCTAGAAATGTCCTCCGAAAAAGCCCGAAATCCCGAGCGAGTGAGAAATTTAGAGCCGTAAAAAGCTAGCGCCATCGACAAAGCTACCACTTTCATTGAAAATGTTGGTGCGTTTTGACAGCTGCTTTCTGATTGGACGAAACGGGTTTCCCACGTGTGAGAAAGTCGTTTTCGCTGTTATCATTGATTGCGAGAATTTCCGAACCGGTTTTTCAACAGATCAATTCTATCTGTAAATCTCAGTATGTATGAAATAAATTTAATTCCTTTCTGTTCTCACACTATCTTTCTTTGCATTTTTTTTTTTTGGTTAAGCTATCAACATTATTTTCTTACATTGATACGTGCAATGAAAACGACTTGTATTTCTAGCAAAAGAGGATAAAATGGTTCACATTGAAGTCTTTAACTTCCGTTAACCACTAGTAATTTACTCGATACCAATCAGCTACGAATCAGGAAACTAGAACTACGAGCAGTTTCTCCTTTATCTTGGGGAAAGTAAAGCAGGTGAACCTCGCGAGCAAAGGAAACATGATTTTCGCGCTCACTCGTGAGGTTCGATAGCTTTACTGTAAAAAAAAAAAAAAAAAATTAAAATGAAGAACTACCTCATAGTCTAGTGACTAATTCACGTTGAGTAAATTACCAGTGGTGAATGAATATAAACGGCTCCAATGTAAACTGTTTTCTCATTTTTTATCAGAAGTTCAAGTCGCTTTTATTGCACGTATCGATGCGTTATCTTAGTGCGAAGATAATGTTGACAGGCTACCGAAAAAGAAGAGAAAGGGAAAGAAAGAAGAAGGAAACAACACGCAAACAAGACAAAAATCAATTTCCACTCTGTAACACACACCTCAAATTTGTAAACGTCGTATTCTGATCATAGGTCCTTGTTTTACCTGGATATGTGTAGCGCACTATCGGAAAGATAACATGTTCTTGAAGGTTTGAAATTATTAACTCACACTCTTTATATTAATTATTGTCGGAAAATGATCGGCACATTTGATGTCACGCATGTGATAATTTTGAATAACTGCTCAGCAAGAACCCACCTTCTTTTACTTGTAGATTTTATTTCTCCACTGGGGCGTTTGTGCTTTACAGAGAACTATCGGTGGCACCTGTCCACCAATGCAAACTAGAATCATAAAGCCAGCGACACACCTGGCGATTTTATTCGCCGATCGCGACGAATTTGATCGCTAGCGAAAATCCGATTGATGGGGACACACTTGGCGATTTTTTTCGCCGATCGCGGCGATGTGGCAGTTTCGAAAAGTCATGTGATAAAATTGCCCAACCAGATGGGTTGGCTTTACTGGAGATTCGCAGCAATGACCGTAGAGAATCGTGGGAACGGGCACACTTGGAGAGTGCCGGTGAATTTAATCGCAGATATCTCACCCGCCAAATATCGGCGATTTTATACCTTAAGTCGATCAGATTTTTCATGGTTGGAATGAAAACTTCAAAAGAAGGGATTTGAACTTCGATGTTTATTTACTGGGATATGGAAAAAATAAAAACAAAGCCTTGTAGATTAATTTTTGGCATAAACAGTGATTAGCACAAACCTAATTGGGACGGGCAAATTAAAATTGGCCGCGATGCGTGGTAGCCTTTTATTAAAGCTTTTATTTCACTCTTAGCTCTCTGATTCCGAATGTATTTATGAATAGTTTAAGCCACTTGAAACAAAATATGCTATACATTTTCTACCGCCATTGATAAAAATACCTGCCATTTTGTTTTTCTTTTGGGTTAAAGATTTATTTTTTGTGTTATCAGAGAAGGGATTTCAAGCAACCTAAAGAGCTAGAAAAGAATGATGGATAAAAAGAGCGATATTTTATCCGAACTTTCATGACAGTATAATGACAGCATTGCCAAGAAATGACTCTTTTTACGACAGCTAATGATTTAATTCGAATGTGGGGTATTTTAGCAAGAATGGAGCCAGACTGTCTGGTTTTAGGTTTAAGTTTGAGTAAATCAATAGCCTACTGCCAGATGTGACTTACAAAAATTGCTTTCTTCCTGAGTTGACAAAAGGGTATGGAAGGAAATTGGAAACATCGCCCATAGGCTTTAAAGATTATCAAATCGACGCCTTTAAGAGAGTTTCAACCTACGTTTCGACAATGCTGCCTTCTTCAGGGTACAAAATTACACCTTATCTACGGTATAGTTTCTTACCCTGAAGAAGGTAGCATTGCCGAAACGTAGGTTGAAACTCTCTTGACAGCGTCGTTTTATAATCTTTAAATTCTCGTTAATTAACTACGCTGCGCAGTATTTCAATGTTTATTACAAAGTCAAGAGCTTCTCATTTTGAGATAACGATGTGATCACGATAAGCTAAACAGGCTGTTTCAAGCAAATATGAGAAGTATAATAAGATATAAAAAATAAACAGTATTTTGCTTCCATGTAAAATATATAGTATATTTTATCACAAAAAAGATGTGTTTGTGAATAGTATCACTGAATTTTTCTACGAGTTGTGTTGCATTTTGGATCGAGTCAATACAAACAGTAAGTGAAGCCTAAGGCAAACGTTGAATCTAAGTCGCGTCGAATTTATTAAAAATAGGTTCGACAAAGAGTCGACTTAATTTCAGCGTGGTAGCAAACGTCGAACCTACGTAGACCCTAATTCACAAGTTGCACTTCATGAAACACGGGAGTAGGCACGTGTCCCCGTGCTATTCACTCGATGCGCAGCTAGTTATTGCTAGGACTTGCTAGGGAAATACCGAAATACAGTGCTCGTCGGGCCTTTCTTTGGCAATTAATTGCGAAAAATAGAAAGAGAAGACTCAAACACTGAGCATTTATTGCAAATAGGCAATTCGCATTTCAATCAGTTATATTTAGTGTTCATGAAACACGAAAAACACATTTCTATCACGCTGTGCGATGTCAGTAATGACTTTCAATAGCTCGCCATTTCTGGGCCCGATTATTCGAAAGCCGATTAACGCTAATTCACGATTAAACGTTAACCGAGGAGGTTTCCAGCTCGCTTGTTAAAAAATGTTTTTAAAATCTAATTTTAAGCTAACGGTAAAGGAAATTCAACCTCTGAGAGACAAAAATCTTTTTGAAAAATATTTATTGTTCAGCCTATAAACTCGAATCAAAGTTCTCGTTAATCTAGAATTAGTTTAATCGGGCTTTGAACAACTGGGCCCTGCTTGCGAAATTGTCTTTGTACAGCGCATGCTCGTCAGGAGGGGAAATAGTGTTTGGAAGATGGGGGAGTCAGTTTTTTGTGACGTTTGCGCAGTCCATCACATTTGAATCAATTATTTTGTAATTTGCATGATTTATGAATTGAGTTCAGCGCGTGTTTAGAACGGCGTTTACTGTAACGCCGAACCACAGTCGCATTATCCGACTTGGTAAGTCGAACTTATGCTGGAGTCGAACCAATTAATTTGAGTCGAACTTAATTGCGGCATACGTCGCACCATTCATGCGCCTATTTCAAAATTAATAAGTTCGACGAATTAAGTTCGACTAAGATTCGACGTTTGCTCCAGGCCTAACAATATACAGTGATAATGCACACCAAAACATCTAATAAGAGATTTATTATCCAAGTTATGCTTTTCTGATGAGTAGCAAAAGGAAACTATGAGGAAAAAATAAACGAGACGAGCGAACGCTTTGTTTACATCCCCGATGTCGCGTCCAGATTTCGAATTGACTATTGCGCGGACTTTTTTTTTTTAGAACGAAGTGACTTTGACTTTGAGCAAAACGACCGTAGTTCGAATCCCCGCGCCCCACATCTCGCGTCCCCAAGTCCCACTTCTCCGAATTCGCGTCCTCATGTCCACATCCCGGAGTCCCCGTCCCACTTTTTGACACAGCCCAACAAGATGTCGCTTGAGGGGCGGGTAATACTCCTTCGCCCTCCGTTTTCTCAGTCGCGGAAATGGGATCTCTGCTTCAGGTGTATGAAAATAGAGGTCTTAATCTTCTATAAGAAAATTTATGAACACTAAGGGATGTCGTATTTCTTTCCATAGCGGCAGCGAATCACAGCGGTAATGGCTCCAGCGATCGATAACGGAAAACGTTGCAAACCTGAAAGTTAATGTTTCCGTTTACACTAGCATATCATTAAATATAAAAAGAGAATAACGACGAGAAGACATAAAAGGAAGAAAAAAAGAGAAAAAAACAAAATTCGAACTTGACTCGTGCTATGAGTAAACTCGCTCAAAAATGGCCTATTCCTCGCTTTTTCGGAGAAACAAAATTTAGGGA
This sequence comes from Pavona decussata, assembly GCF_977016875.1. Taxonomy (NCBI): domain Eukaryota; kingdom Metazoa; phylum Cnidaria; class Anthozoa; order Scleractinia; family Agariciidae; genus Pavona; species Pavona decussata. The sequence continues at coordinate 6,781,309 of NW_028145470.1, read as the reverse complement.
TCTAAAAATCGACAATTTGTGGTTGTTTCACGTATTTGGGAACTTAGAAAAGACTAATTAGTGCTCCTATGTAGGTTGATACTACACAGAATTGTTGAATTTCAAGGTTTTAGCAGGCTTTTGAAATTGGCCAAATTCATTAATTAGAATTAGGTTAGGCGATAATCATCTAAACAATTACAAAATCGTTCATTTCGAAAGTCACCAGTGAAGCGTGATCATTCCATTGAACGCTACAAACCTAGACAATAACTAATCAATGACCGGCTTCGAAGAGCAGACGGAAAACGCAACGTCAATATTCGCTGAAAGTAATTTGATTTACTGCTTTTCGGCTTTGAAAACTATCGACTTATATACAGCCTTTTTCCATGTGAGCATGGTCTTAATAGTCATATGAAGGCCTTGGTGGTACTTATGCGGGAAGCAATAATTCATTGCTAATTGTTGTCTTTTAGCTTTGAAATAGCTTGAATATGAGACTGAAAATGCTCGTGGAGGTCTCTACTGTTTTTGAGCCCTTTAGGGTGTGGTTAGCACTAGTTAAGTGTATGAACATTACTTCATGGTATAGAAATGTTGGCACAAGTTGGGAGTGTGTCTACAGACAGCCCAAAAACCGTCTTACGGATAACAGCCATTGAAAGGCGCAGAACGGTAAAATAACCGTATGCAACAAAACGTACACAAGAATTGTTTAATTCTTTTAAATTATTTTTTTATTGCATGAATTTCAGAAATTTAGCTGTAGCGTTCACAGACTGCGGTATAATATTCCCACACAAAGTATAGTTTATGGAATAGACGCTGTTACTAACAAGAGACTTTTCTTTTCACCACAGGGATTAAGTACATTACTTAAATTATTTTGCTTTTATATTACAAGTTTACTTGCGTCAAATAATAATGTTTTACAGCAATTCTAAACTACAGTGATCACCTACGTACATCGTGATCAATCACACTACAGTTTACTCGAAAGCAAGTGTTCAACATGCTCAAGGAAGTAATGCTATCAATGGTCTATAATGTTAATTCAGCCATTTCAAGCCAGAATTATACGATAGAGGCATTAACAATAAGAGTAACCTCTGCATGATGATAATATGTATTTTCTTTATTACAGATTTTGTCCAATTTGGCTTAACTTGTTTATGCAGCTTCCTAACTGTATTTTTACATATTTACTTTTCCAAGATTCAATTTCAGCAGGTACTAGTAATAAGTATTTTACAGATTAATTCTCCTTGAAGCCATTTTTATGTAACACGGTGTTCTAAAAGATTATTAACGAATGTGAGAATTCAACCATGCACGAGATCATTATTTTAAAATGGCTTGTTTGGTAAGTAGTTACGTTGAATCCCTTAAAAGTGGCTTCACCAAAAGAAGATAACATATCCTGAGTTTCCGAGATCTAACATCACAGAATCAGTGCAAATAGACTAATTGAGTTTATGAAAAGCCTTTAATTATTATCACTCCATTACTACTGTTAACCAGCGCCCTTATCATAACTTCACAAGTATAAAAGCTATGACAATGGCACTTGGAGAATAGATCCAAAAACGTTTTCTCTGAGGTCCGCAACGGAAAATGAGCTGTCATATGACGCAGGAATTAAGTCACGACTTCAAAAATTAAAATGCTTTTCTCGGATTTCTTGATTTCCCGCAAACCTAAGATTTCCAAAAAAAAAAAAAAAACAACAAATTTTCCAAGAATATTACCAAAAGTGCCGTAATGATTCGATTTAGCGCGCGGGCCGCTTATTTACTTACTAGGCTGATTTGGCAACAAAAGGGGAACGTCATTTGAGGACGCGAGAGCGCGCGGAATAGTTTGGACGCGAGTCTATTTCGACTATATATGGGCATTCTTGATACGCGCGCCGTTGTCAACTGACGTTCCCGTTCTGTTGCTAAATCAGCCTATTGTACCTCAAGGGAGGGCGCTTACTCGAAACAGGGCGCCTATTTCTTTTTTGAGAAACAGCCAAATGTGCTTAAAAAATAAAATATAAAAATAATTCACTTCATTTAAGTGTCAATGTCTTTAGCGCAGAGCACTAATTGGGGACACTTTCGAAATCGAATTGGAATTTAAAACTCTTGGTTTTTGAGGAGAGGGAAAAAACCGGAGTACCCGGAGAAAAACCTCTCGGAGCAAGGACGAGAACCAATAACAAACTTAACCCACATTTGACGCGGAGTCCGGGAATCGAACCCGGGACACATTGGTGGAAGGCGAGTGCTCTCACTACTGCGCCATCCCTGCTCCCCATAAGCTTTGATATTTATTAGCAAAGGAACAATAACAGAAAATGTAAAAAGTAACCAATACGGTGAATATTCACCTTTTTTAAAGCCCGGCCAAGACAACAAAGTCCAAGTCATGGTCACAGGATCAAGAATACTGGAAAACAGACTTGTTGTCTCTGGATCTTTCCTGGCTAGAACGAACAGCCGAGCAATCGCCGCAAAATGTGAAGAAGAGGTAATTTATTTGCAGGAACAGTGTGCACTCGCATGGAAATAATATAATAGTTGAGAGACTGAGACGAAGACCACTGTAATGAGGCTTTAAGTGAGCAATTAAAGGAAGATGAACCACGGTTGATCACAATGTACATGTACTCTAACAGTGCTATCACTGAAACAGAATATGGGCGCTTATTGGAATGAGGGTGCTTACGTAATAGGGGCGCTTGTTAACAAAAACACATTCGAGCGGGGGCGCTTCAGTAAGAGACGGGGCGCATATTGGAACGAGGGCGCTAAATCGAATCATTACGGTAATCAAAATTTAAATACAGCTTAAATTATAGAAACACAAAAATTTACCGTAGAGAAAAAATATTTTTTTCTTAAAGGAAGAATCTCCTGAGTTTTGCAAACTCTGTCAGTCAAACATTGATTGTCATGGTAACATCAAACTCATTGAAACCTGACCTGCACCTGACCTCATGTAACATACGAAATTATTCCCAGGTAAATTTCACATAAAAGAACAAGTTTATTTCGTCTTGTTTGCTCTAATATGAAAACAAAAAAAACAAAAACAAACAAACAAAAAAAGAATTATAAATGTCGGCGACGAAAGAAGCACTCTTCTCAACCTTGTTTACCTTAGATAGGAGTTGCAGTACTCTCAGTGTTCGTTACAATTGTGGAAGTCAGTATGATCAATTCCAAGAGTCAATTTATGGGACTTTATTTAATTGTCTATTTGTATACCAGTTTGTACAGAGCACTGTTGGTATTGCGGCGCCATCCTCCATCGGTGTGCTTTGCAATTGCCAAGTAAGTGTGACCTTTGTATTCAAATGCCTTGAGGTCAGCTGTATGCTGAGTTGAAAGCTCCTGGTATTTGATAAACTGTGGTCCGGACAAACGATACACACTCACTGATTTCCCTTTCAAGTTGGCAACAGCCAGGAACGTTTCCCCACAAATCGAAAACGGTTCCCAGGCGCGGGCTGAGTGAGTGGTAATGGACTGGAACAGAACAAACCTGCTGCCATTCCACTTGTAAATGAACGAGTCGGTGTTGTAAGAATTTGGCCAATTAGCAAAAGCGAGGAATGTCTCACTATTGTCGCTGAAGGACTTGACGTCAAAGGGACCATACGTCTGAAGAGACTGTAGTTTGACAAAGCTGTCACCTGACCACTTGTACACAGAGGACTGGACGGAATAGCTCTGCAAGTCGCTTTTGCGGTTGGCAAAAACAAGAAAAGTTTCAGTTTTTATGGTAAACGTAGTACTTGCTGTGGCATCCTCGGTTCTTATCTCCTGGAACCTGTTAAACTGGTTTTCGCCCCACTTGTAGATGACTGAGTCTACGCTTTGCGTAGTGTCATCATGGCCATTCGTGACGACGAGAAACAGGTCCGACAATATTTTAAAGAAGTTAAAACCAGTTGCTCCGAGTGTTGGAATATTTTGCACGACGACGAAGTGGGTTCCACTCCACTGATAGATGGCAGAGTTCAACCGATATGTAGTTTCATCCCTGCGATTAGCAACAGCAAGGTAATGTTTGTCAGCGATTTTGAAATATTCCATGTAGCGTGCTCCTTTGTTGTCTATGGTCTGATAGAGGTAAAACTTTCCAGTCGAATCGTCCAGTTTGTAGATGTAAGATTCTGTGTTGTATCCGTTGTTATCATCCTTATAGTTAGCGAAGCCGAGAAACAGACTCCCATCGATACTGAACGGTTCAACGCGGTGAGCACCTTTGGTTGGCAGGTCTTGATGTTTTTCGAAGTGGGGCGTTCTACCGGAACAATCTTGATAGAAAAACAAACAAGCCATTCAAAATTAAAAATGAACTTTAATATAACATCAATATAAACAGCGTATCATTAAGTTAAAATGACAAACGTAAGAATGCAATCGTTACGATCTCATTCTGCCATATTGTTAGTGGCCAGGGGGCATTTGACGGGGAGCAAAAGTTTGGAATTACTTCACCAAAGGTTTTAAGAAAAAACTGTGTGAACTGCTTTTAAACCGACGGGGAACTTAAATTTTAGATATACCGCTATAGATATTCTTTTATATTATTTTTTTTACTTTTATTTACATTTTTAAATTTCCCTATTTCTTTACTATTTTTCATATGTTGCTTTGACCAGAGAGTGCAATAAACATTTTTTTTACGCTTTTATTTATTCATTTTATTTTTTACGACCGACAATATGATGTTTGAGCAACAGCCCTGGTGCTTTCCATATTCGTTACATTTCCTTTTTATGTATTGGTTAATGGTAAAGGGCCAGACGTAGATAGTGGGTAGGTGACGTGAATCGTGGGTGTGGGCAGTAGGTGTCGGCAAAATAATGGGTCGTGGGTCGCTATAACGGTCTGCGGTTATGCTTGAAGAGGACTCGAAAAGTACTAAAATATTCCGGGCTATCTAGACGGGAACGAAGGGGGGTAAGTTTCTAAAGAAACTCTGGTGCTGCGTGGGTGGGAAGTGGAAACGATTATGTTTGGTTTATCTACAGAGTTCAGGGCCGTACCTCAGTAGCATTTTTTTTGTGGGGAGGGGGGGGGGGGGGGGTGGGGAAGAGGTCTCCCGTATACAGACAGGGTTTCTAGTTTTCTAGTTGTACGTTTTGTTTTCACCCCTCCACAGAAAGTTGCCTCTAAGACCTTTAAAGAAAACAAAACACAGTGATGCTCTTTGTCTTAAAATTGTCATGACTTATTATGGCATAAACACCTTGTTTAGCTTGAAGCAAACATTTCCTCTCATTTACTGATAAATTTAACACACAGTTGATGCACTGCTGTACTTGCGAAGGGGAAGAGACCCAGAAGACAAAACAAAACACCATTCTAGATTGCGTTAACAGTTAACACAAGAAAATGCACCATAGCTACGAATTTGGTCCAAAACTTAGATAGAATCCAGTAAAGTATTCCTGTTAAAGACAGTGGATTTCCATCCGAGTTCAAAGAGAAATAGGTAGTGGGTGCTGAAAAATATTTTTGTAAAAAAAAACAAAAAAAAAACATTCATGCAGTCCAAATCTTGTATCCTGACGGTGGGTCTGCCTCCTTTCTTATTGCCTGTTTCGATTCTAGTTGAGCTAATATTATTAGGTTTTTACAGATGGATTAGATTGACCTAGGCTGTAACATAGTGGTTTCCTAAGCATTGAATGGTAAAAATTGAGTTTGGAAGGTTGTGTTGATGCCTAACCCGGAACTCTGAACCAAAAACGAGTCATTCCACGTAAGGATTCAGTTTTATTTTCTTTGCTGCCGGCTTTCAAAGTATTAACCTTAAACTATGGTAACACAACATTCATGATATTCTGTCTGTATTAATGTGAAGTCATTTTACCTACCTTCAAAGCAACTGGTACGTTCAATCTCTGCGGCTATTCTGTCGACTAGGTTCTTAACCTTTACTTGCTGTTTCTTTACCTCATCGTTTTGCTTGCAAATCGTATCAATGACTTCCTTTTCAGCGGTGGTAGCTGTAACTTGGTTTTGATAACACTCTGAAAACATTATGTAATAACACGAGAAAAATGTTATTTTAGTCATTGACAACTCTGGAGGAAAACTTTCGATAATTATAATTATCACGCTGTTGTAATAATCTTGGTTTATCAGAAGTAATAAAAAAATGACTAAACAACACATTTTATGTTTGTTTCTTTAATCCCTTTCTTCATATTCAACAGTCAATAAACTGTCGGTTCAACAACAACTAACTTTCCACTCCGTGAGTACTCCTCATTCCCTCCCCGTCTTGACCTTTTTTGTTATCCAAAATCCTGTTTGAAAAGCTTCACAATCAACCAATTCTGAGTTTACTTGAGCTATGACAAATAACAAAGCTTTCAAAGGAAGGGAGTTTAAACATTGAAACCTTTTCGGGCAAAATAATAGCGAAATTGAACGATTCTTGATACATACCTTCAACAATGTTCGTCCTCATAACTTAAAAACGTTGTTTATTGTAAGGATGGCATCGTTTTTAATTATTACAAATATCAAAATTCCTTTCTTTCTTATTTAAATTCTATAATCCCAGTAAAAATTTCAATAGCAATAGGTCTAATTTGCACAAGAAAACGAAAAAGTGAAGGATTCTGGCAGTTGTAATAAAGTGACGCCTTTCTCTCGTACCTAGATCTTCTTATAATTACTCTTTGGGAGAGAACAACTGACAAAATCCGTTTTCATGTGTCAGCAATCTGGAACCTAGAGTCCTTAGACTCTTTGGTCAGCGGTTGATCGCCAGGAGAGACTCTGGAGAGTTCGGAAAATATTAAATGTTTTGATTGGCTGCCCCTAACGGCTTGTTTTGTTTGCCACAGAAATCCTGCGGTAATAAAATTCCCAGAGTCTCTCCCTGACGACCAGCCGCTGGTCAAAGAGCCTGTGGACTCTGCATACGCGGTTGATTTGTCAGGAATGTGACACATAGCATAACTGCACTTGCTCAACATTTGTAGCAAAACGGTTATGCTCACATATTTCCCAAGGTGAAATTTCAATATCAACTTTATCGCTATAAATGTCGATAATAATATTTCACCTTTCGTACCCAGAAAAAGAAAATCAACGATTTTAAGTTTCTGAGAAAAACAAAGACGCCGCTAATATAACTTTTGTACGTTGACAAGGGTAGCCAAAATGTGCGCGCTGTATCACGCGTATAAGTTAGTTGTACGGGTCACATTGCCAAGCAGAAATTTTCACAAAACTTTGAACAGAGAGACAACACCATTTAAAAACTGTATGTTTATGAAACTTGTCGCAGTTTAATCAACGTAAAATTTAAACTGATATGAGAAACCATTTTCAGTAAAATGAAAAAGTGTCAAGATAAATTTTTCTACGAGCATGCAAAGCAAAGATCTGAAAGTTGTGCGCACGTGCCATTCTATTGGCCAATCAGATTAAAGAACGTGACTTAAATGTTTCCTTCGAAAACAAAACATCTGGATACGAGATTAGTGAGGCCCATTTGCTCTCGCTGTAAAAACTTCTGCGTTCAAGCGAAAGCGAGTGAGCACCTAAGACTCAATACTTAAGAAGTTAAATTAAAGACAAACTAAGGAAACTATTCGGTGAATTCGAATTAATAAAAAATAATTTCGTTGAAACAAAGTTGGGAGTGTTTTATTTTTAAAGAAATTTTAAGTGTGTTTATGTTTTAAGTACGAGAGGTTTTGAAGTGAATGCTTTAAGCTGACAGAAAGTTATTGCTACACGCTCTTAAAGCGTAGATTAAATTGCCTTCCACTGTTTGAAATAATTTAAAAAAATCTATCCACGGTAATCCTTCAGCTAAATAGAAAAAAATGTTCTAGGTCTTTAGAGGTATCACGCGTAAACGACTTTAAATTCGAGCGAATGAAGTCTTCCTATTGGTTTAGTGAAAGGAGTGGAATTGAATGACCACATCTGGCCGCCGGGGAGATGTTTGTGAGGAAGAGGATAACACGGCTTGTTTTTTTTTTTTTTTTTTTTCTAAGAAAATGGGTAGAATAAATTGTCTGTGAAAATCAGGTACACAACCGTCATTTTTAAATAAATTTCAAACCTAACAATCAATCGTGGTATTTGTAATAAACGGACGAGACGTATTAATGGCCTATTTACCCGGCGTTTATTTGAACATTTACTAAAGGCATGGAATTAAATCGAGGAAATTGGGTTATTAAAATGTTTGCAATAATGTAGTTCTTTTCCACAAAAAATAACGCTAACTAAATGTGTTTTTTTTCTCTGTAACTCAAAAAAGATTTGTTGTAAATTGAATTTTCGGTTGAAGTATATATATGGTTGTTACAGCAACAGGAGTCGAACCTATTTACTGAGCTACAATGGACTCGTCAAAGCTAGGTCATGAAACTGCCTACTACGTATTTCTACCCTCTTTCAGTTCACAACAAAACTTGCTTACACTCTCCGTCTAAAATATAAGCTTAGGGTAAAAAAGCTTTACTGTCTGCGCCGACTCTTGGTAGAACTCTGATCACCAGCTAAGCTTATGAAATGATGAATATTTACCTCCAGACTCCACGGAGTGTTTTGCCATCGCCGCCACATAAAACACTATGATGACGAAGAGAAGGGACATTGTTTTTTCAAAAGCCATCTTGATTCTAACGAATAAAAGAAAAACCCCAGGGATCAATTATACATTTGTTACTGTCGACTACGAGCACGTCTTTATTTTTCTGATGGACTGTAAAACAGGCGAATCTCGCGAGCAAGCAAAGCAATTTTCGCGCTCACTCGTGAGGTTTGCCAGCTTTACTCCCTGGCTAAGAAAATAAGGAACCTCTCATAGTCAAGTTACTGATTCGTAGTGTGTAATTTGGCAGTGGTGAAAGATCGATATAAATGACTCCAATTTGAACTGTTCACTCCTTTTTTTGCCAGTAATACAAGTAGTATGTAGTGTCTGTAGTGAGAAAAAATGTTGACAGGCAACCAAAAGAAAAAAAAAAAAAGAAAAGAAGAGCTAGAAAGGAAAAGAAAAAAAGGAAAACAAAACGGAAACCGGCAAGACGAAGATCAATTTTCTACTCTGTAGCACATACCTCAAATTTGCAAACGTTGTATTCTGATCAGATGTCCTTTTTCAATTGGGTGTGTGTAGCGCACTCAGGCTGTAGTTATATATGTTAAAATATAAGCCCCGTTAGTGCCTAGGTAAGTGTCTAAGTAAATTATAAATATTCAAACTGCAATGTAAGTGTCTAGGTAATTCAAACTGTCTGGGTAAGTGCCTAGGTAAATCATTAATATTCAAACTGCCTAGGTAAATTAAATTAATGTACAAACTCCCTAAGTATAGCGTGAGTGCCTCTTTTTCTATATAATGACCTGACGCACATTTGGCAAGCATTACTATCTCTGAGTCATGTCTCGCTTAATACATTTGTTGTTATTACCTGTAAATTTAATACAAGATGGTTCAAAACATTCACGTCCCATTGAAAAGCGAGTCACTTGTTCCTTTTCACGCACCGTTACCCAGGTTATTATGTTAATTCAGTTAAGCTTTGTTGGCGATTAAACAGTTTTGTAAATAAACAAGACAGTTTTTTGTTGTCTTTGTTTAATACAGTGCTCCGAAAAAAAAATATTCCAGCTGCTAAGTTGTTGCATGTCAATAATGACACACACTCAAAACACACACAAAGATTTTAGTAATTATTTATTAAATTGCTCAACAAAGTTTTTACCCTTGTAGGTTTGGTTTCCGCGAATTCGCCGCGATCTTTTCGGTGGGCGATCATGATCATCCCAGTAATTTTTAAACCGAATTCGGGGAAGTTTTTTTCTTTTCGGTGTGGGTGAGGGTACTGTGGGAGAGGGTGTTAAGATGGATGGGATGAGGGAAGTGAGGCTTCCGCGGGGTGTTGTTCGTGTTGCCATTGGTCAGTCTTATGCAGCCGTCACCTGGTGTAGTCATTGGCGTTTAGATAGCGGTGTCCTGTACAGTCACTGTTTTTTGAATGAGCGATGGAACATCACAGAAGTCCTGGAGATTGCTAGAAATTACTCTGTGTTCTTTAGAGTAATGTGGATTCTATTTTCTGGATCTGTAATTCAACTGTTTACGTAGACGTCAAATACTTGTTTTGCAGCTGCATGTAATACTTTGTTCTTTCATAGTCTCCGAGGTATGATCACGAAAGACGACCTAATTCATAGAGTCGAGTAATTTCCGCATTGCTGCATGGAATTGCTGGGGGAGTCATAAGGTTCTACTGCTTGAGATACTGCACTTGTTGCTGCGAGATATTTTCCGTGACCCCTATGTTATCAAATAGTTCTTCGCCAGGTATTTAATATGTTCTTTCGTAGCCTACAGTTATCTTGAGTGGTGGTTTTTAGATCAACGAGGAGATAACGAAAGGGTCTCTGTACTACCTGCTCATAGCGATTGATAAAGAAATCAGTGTGCCCAGGATACGTTTGGTTAGCCAGGGTCAGAATTTGAAGTTTATCCGCTTAGGTTACGATGGTAGGATCCTCTTGTAAACAGGTTGACGATTCGCTTGTCTTTTCCGAAATCAGCCACCTGGTCATTGAAGAGAAACAAAATGGCTTTCCACTTCGCCACGTTCACTTTAGAGGTAATTGTATCGATAAAGGAGGCGGCTGTTACAAAAACTACAAAAGTTGACAAAGTTTAGTTTGACAGAACTTAATGGTGGATTATTAAATCTTTGGTAATCTTGGTGTTGGCCGATCTTACACCTACCTATCGCATCACACTCTTTGCTTTGCAGTTCCTATGGAATTAATGATTGTATTTCAGAGCACATGTATACGTACTGAAGTTGCAATTTCCAGGAAAACAGGCTTTTAAAATACTTCAACTTAATGTAAGTTCAAATTAGGATTGTTTAATTTTTCTTTGCGAAAATCAGATTAAAAAATATCCGAAGCACTTTATCTCTATTTAAGTGTATGCACATTAATTCATGGTGAAGAAATGTGGGCACACACGCTTTTTTTGCACAAGTTGCTGGTGGGTCTACAGACAACCCAAAATCCGTCTTAAAGATCACAGTGGAGGGCGCAGAACGGTAAAATAACGGTATGCAACGAAACGTACACACAATTTTTTTAAATTACTTTTATTGGATGAATTCAGAAATTTAGCTTAATTTAGTGTTTACAGTCTGCGCTATTACATTCCCACACAAAGTATAGTTCGCGGGAACAGACGCTATTAATAACAAGAGCCTTTTTTCACCCAATCAATTAAGTACAGTACTTAACGTTCTTTTCTTTTATATTACAAATTTACTCGCGTCACATAATAACGTTTTACAACATATGTAAACCACAGTGATAACTTTTGTCCATCGTGATCGACTACAACACAGTTTAATTGATTAACAGCAAGTGTTCAACATGCTCAAGGACGTAATGCTGTCAATGGTCTATAATGTTAATATATACAGCTATTTCAAGTCAAAATTATACGAGAGAGGCATTAACTACACAAGTAACCTCTGCATGATGATACTGTGTATTTTCTTTATTTCAGATTTTGTCCTATTTGGCCCTACTTGTTTATGCTGCTTCTAACTATACTTTTACAGTAAATTTTCCAAGCTCCAATTTTAAAGATTAATTCACCTTACAGCCATTTTTAATTTATTTTTACACGATGAAATTACTTAAGAATGACTTTTTTGATAAGTAGCCGCGTAGAATCCCTTAAAAATGGCTTCAGCAAAGAAGATAACATATCCTGAGATGCCGTGAACTAACATAAAGGAATCAGTGCAAATAGACTAACTTTCTTGAAAAGCTTTTAATTATTATCAGTCCATTTCTACCGTCAACCAGCGAACTTATCACATTTTCACAAGTGTAAAAGCTATAATAATGACTCTTGGAGAATATATAGTGTTCTCTAAAAACGTTTTCTTCGAGGTTCACAACGGACAGTGAGCTGTCACATGACCATGAATTCAGTCAACTTCAAAATGAATGCCTTAGATTATAATTAAAACCTTAGATTTCCGCCCAAAATTGACCCAAAAATAATCAAAATGGAAAACAGCTAAAATTATATAAAAACAAAAAAATTACTGTTTGAAAAATTATTATTTTTTATCCTAAAAGAAGAAACTGATTTTTGAAAACTCTGCCGGTCAAACATTGATTGCCTGGCCTGACCTCATGTAACATGCGAAATCGTTCGCAGAAAATTTTAACAAAAGATCAAAACGTTTCATTTTGTTTTCTCAAATATGAAAAAGAAAAGAAAAAACTTATAAAAAATGAGCGTGGAAAGAAGCACCCCTCTCAACTTTGTTTACCTTAGATAGGGTTACAATACTCTCACTGTTCGGTACAATGTTGTGGTATCATGGTGAATTCCAAGAGTCAATTTGGGGGGCTTGTACAGCTTTTTTTTTGTCTATTTGTATACCAGTTTGTACAGAGCACTGTTGATGTTGTGGCGCCCACTTTCATCCCGATTATTTGCAATTGCCAGGTAAGTGTAACTTTTGTGTTCAAATGCTTTAAGGTCAGTTGCACGTTGAGTTGAAATCTCTTGGTATTCGATAAACTGTGATCCGGACAAACGATACACAACTGACTTCCCGTAGAAGTTGGCAACAGCCAGGAACGTTTCATCGCAAATCGAAAATGGCTCCCAGGTGTAGGCTTCGTGAGTCAGAATGGACTGGAACAGAACAAACCTGCTGCCATTCCACTTGTAAATAAACGAGTCGGTGTTGGTAGAATTTCCCTTCCGCCAATTAGCAAAAGCGAGGAATGTCTCACCATTGTCGTTGAAGGACTTGACATCAGTGGCACCATATGTCTGAAGAGACTGGAGTTTCACAAAGCTGTTACCTGACCACTTGTACACTAAGGAGTGGACAGAATAGCCCTGATTGTCGCTTCTGAGGTTTGCAAAAACAAGAAAAGTTTCAGTTTTTATTGCAAACGTAACACTTGTTTTCGCTCCCTCGGTTCTTATCTCTTGGAACCTGTTAAACTGGTTTTCGCCCCACTTGTAGATGACTGGGTTTAAACTTTACGTACTGTCAGCATAAAAATTCGTGACCACGAGAAATAGGTCCCACAATATTTTAAAGAAGTTAAAACTAGTTGCTCCGAGCGTTGGAATGTTTTGCACGACGATGAAGTGGGTTCCATTCCACTGATAGATGGTAGAGTTCAATCGATATGTAGTTTTATCCCTGTAATTAGCAACAGCAAGGTAATGTTTGTCAGCGATTGTAAAATATTCCATGTCGACTCCTCCTATGGTGTCTATGGTCTGATAGAGGGCAAACTTTCCAGTTGAATCGTCCAGTTTGTAGATGTACGAGTCTGTGTTGTATCCGTTGATATCATCGTACATGTTAGCGAAGCCGAGAAACAGACTACCATCGATACTGAACTTTTCAACGGCGTTAGCAGTTTTGGTTGGCAGGTCTTGATATTTTTCGAGGTGGGGCGCTCTACCGGAACAATCTTAATAGAAAAACAAACAAGTCATTTAACATTAAAAAGGAACTTTTATATAACATTTACATAAACAGCATATCATCAACTTAAAATGGCAAACTTAAGAATGCAATGATTACCACCGACAATATGATGTTTGAGCGACAGCACTGGCGTTTTCGCTATACGTTGCATTTCCTTGTTATAATTTGGTGTAGTTAATGGTAAATGGCCACGCTTGGGAAAGAAAAACATTTTCAATTTCCAAGGCAAGGCTCTTAAACCCTATGGGATGAACGGACGCGATGAAGAGTTCGTTTAGGGGAACGTAATGAAAAAAAGTCATTGGATTTATCCTATTGAATGAAGAAATAAGATTACATTAATTTTGTAGATTTTTTACTCGACGAGACCGTCCGAGCACATTCCGTTAGAACACAGCTGGATTTCCGGAATACCTATGTGTTGTTGTGTTTGAGAAAAGTTCGATAAAAATAGTTCACCAGTCGGATTGCGCCATTTAAAAGCGCGATTTCAAAACAAAAACAAACGACCGCATTGAATCTAGCCTGAGTATCAGGCCTTCCTAAGGTGAGGGGGGAAGGGGCTTTTCCCCTTCCTCTCTTCCTCCTCTCCCCCTCCCCCTGAAAAGCCTGATACTCAGGCTACCTGCGTGTTGTGTTTGAGAAAAGCGCGATTTCAAAACAAAAACAAACGACCACATTGAATTTAGGGTGGAAGTGGGCCTTTAATCTGTTTATATCGCTATTTTTATAATAGCTTCTGTACACGTTTCTGCTTTCTATGTTTATCAACCAATCATATCTCAACTTTTCATTAGTATCATTTTAAATATTCCAATCGTTTTTATTTTTTTATTTTTTATTTTTACCTAGCCTTTTGCAGCCCCTTAAAAAGATTGTCTAACCGAAATATTGATGGACGTGGATTGTTTTCGCTATTTGGGTCTCGCTAGTGATTATTTAGCTCGGCGCGCAATGCCTGTAGGGTGAACATGGGTATTTAAAAAGTGTCGAGCGACCGGTCTGGATGTAATTACGCGGGATGCCCTGAGGTCACCTAGTCTCCCTCCTGTCTCACTAAAGTATAACGTGTATTTTATGCAACTGATAACATTATTAGAGGTGGATGTAAAACGAACAGTATTTGAATAGATCGCTTGTGTAGATTTGTGTCGGTTTTTTTCCAGTTCTGGAAGTTCAAATTGTGTTCTGTGAGTACTTAATATGCCTATCAGTTACTAGTGTTTTTGCGTGGTAGTACAACCCGTTTTTTTTTTTCTATCTCCCTCTTAAACTATGTTACGTCATCTCACTGAAACGGTGTTTGTGCAAACAACGTGAATCTTCATAGTTTTGGAGACAAAGGCAATGAGTGAGACGAGTTTGGAGTTTGTAAGTTTACTGTTTTCAACCTGAGGCTGTCTAGCCAAAGTTTTCCCAAGACTTTGACATTTTTTCAATTCTTTATTGTATAAATTTCAACTCGTGTACGTGCGGTTGGGAATCCTTCTGCGATAGAGGGCCAGACTGCTAACATCTTGAATTTGCGAACGGGACTTTGAGCGCGATGCTCAACGAGTTTGCCCACAAATTCTAAAGGTCTCTGAAGAGTCTCTTGGCCGAGACGAAACGCCGCGTCAGACTAGCCACGAACATTTCACAAGTGACATTTTTTCAATTCTTCATTAAAAAGCTGTTTTCGTTCATGAAACGACCTTCTACAGTGCCATGGCGAACGCTATGAGTTCAGCCAACACTGAAAGCGGTCAAAGCACGACACGGTATGAATGAAAAGTAAATTACTGTATGAACAATCTTTCATTTTAATCACGCTTCACTGAAATATAAGACATTTTCTGGTGTACAATGAATTTGCATTCGTCGTTTGATTTCTCGTCGAAATCGAACCTGTCGTAGTTTCAGAACGGAAACTCTGAATTTGTTGACTTGTGACAGTCGTACAAAAAAACCAATTATTATTCGTTTATAAAGTTGCTTCTATAAGCGTATGCGATACAAGCTCTCGTTTCTCTGAAGTTAGGCATTTTGGTTTAAACAACTCGCCTTGTCAAAAGATAAAAACAAACTTCAGAAACGGCGGGAAAATTTGCCGGTCGCGCATAAACGTCGTCGTCTTTACTGGGAATCGTAAATTCAAATTTCTACAGGACCACAACTCGGGACTATAAGGTGACCCAACGGCGCCGTCGTGGAAAAGTCGTCGATTCGTAAGCTCCCTTTTAAAGTTTTTGCGGCGGAGCCGCAAGAAGCGAGCGAAGCCGCGAGAAGTACGGGTCACATTGCCAAGCAAAATTTTTCCCAAAACTTTGAACAGATAGGAAACACTATTAAAAAGCTGTATGTTTATAAAAAAAAAAAATGGCACAGTTTAATCAACGTAAACTTTAAAGCGATATGAGAAACCACTTTCAAAAAATGGCAGAAATGTCAAAGTAGATTATTCTACAAGCATCCAAAGCAAAGAACTGAAACGTTTTGCACATGTGCCATTTTCATTGGCCAATCATAATGAAGAAC
The DNA here is from genome assembly GCF_977016875.1 of Pavona decussata. Classification (NCBI taxonomy): domain Eukaryota; kingdom Metazoa; phylum Cnidaria; class Anthozoa; order Scleractinia; family Agariciidae; genus Pavona; species Pavona decussata. The sequence goes on along the minus strand of NW_028145470.1, from coordinate 6,765,276 downwards.
GTGAGTGATCTTTCCAGATGTTTTCTTCGAAAACAAAACATTTAGGTACGAGATTAATGACGCCCCTTTGGTCTCGCTGTGGTTCCTCAGTCAATTGAAATCATAACGAAAACTTTTGGGTTCAAGCCAAAAGGAGTGAGCACCTAAGACTCAATACTTATGAAGTTAAATTAAAGACAAACTAAATTATGACATTATTCAGTGAAATAAGTAAAAATCATTTCGTGGAAACAAAGTTGGAAGTCTTATTTTAACGGGAGATTTCAGTGTGTTTATGAAGCGAATGTTTTCAGCTGACAAAACATAAGTTCTACACGCTCTTACAACGTAGATTATTAATTGCTTTCTATTGTTTTAAATAATAATAAAAAACTTTCCACCTTTATCCTTTATCCTTCAGCTAAATAAAAAACATTTGTTTTAGAGGTATCACGCGAAGAGGACTTTAAAACCGATCGAGGTTGGTCTTCCCAGACTTTGATATATAAAAGGTGATTGGTTAAGCGAAAGGAGCGGAATGATCACATCTGGCAAGGAGATGTTTTTGAGGAAGACCCGTATTTGAACGTTTAATGGCGTGAAGTTAAATCGAGGAAATTGGGTTACTAAATACTGCAGTTCTTTTCCATAAAAAATAAAACTAACGAAATGTGGTTTTTGTCTCTTTAACTCTAGAAAGATTTGGCGTTAATTAATTGTTCGGCTGAAAATATATATGGTTGTTACAGCAACTTGTACTCTTAGAATTCAGTGAGTGACACAGTTATACTCAGGCCGAAAGGAAGTCCGAGTGCTCCTAACAGGAGACGAACCTATGCACTGAGCTATAGAGGATTTTTGGAAGCTAGGCCATTAAACTGGGTACTAGGTATTTCTACTCTTTCAGCTCACAACAAAACTTCTTTCCACTCTCCGTCTCAAAGGTCACCTTAGGGTAAAAAAGCTTCACGGTCTGCACCCACTCTCGGAGAACTGTGATCACTAGCATACGTTATGAAAGTACTGAAACATGGTAAGCCATGAAAATATCTTCGGAAAAAATTATACCAGATTCGAGTGTCTGGATAAATATGCGCACAATATTTCTCCTTGGAAGTAAAAAAATCCATTTTTTATGTTTTCTCAAGTTACTTGGATGAGAACATTTCGCACCTTCCTCCGGTATTTTGCTTGTTATTATTTCGAGCGAACCAAGATTTTAAGATTCTTGATAAATATGTGTAAAAAAAAAATCGATTCCCGCAAGTTACATGTATTTTCATTTTTCTCTATGATATTTTTTATTCTTTTTTTTTAAAGGAAGCAGTTTGCGCCTTCTCAAGGTACTTTATTTTGACATGTTGTCGGTTTTCTTGGCTTCTTGTTGGTTATTATGAATATTTACCTCTAGACTTCATGGACTGTTTTGCTATCACCTCCACAAAGAACACTGTGATGACGAAGACAGGGAACAGTGTTTTCTCAAAAGGCTTAGCCATTTTAATTTTAGAGAATAAAAGAAAAACCGAAGGGATTAGTTATACATTTGTTACTGTAGCCTATGAGAAGTGCCTTGTTTCTTACGTACAGTAAAGCAGGTGAATCTCGCGCCAAGGGAAGAAATTTTAGCGCTAACTCTCGAGGCTCGCCAGCTTTACTGTTTCTAAGAAAAATAGGCAACTACTCGTTGTCTAGTTACTGATTCGTATTGAGGAAATTACCAGTGGTGAAAAATCGATATAAAGGACTCCAATTTCAAATATTTTCTCCTTTTCTGCCAGAAATACAAGAAAGGAAAAGGCAGTACATGCAAAGAGAAAGACAAATTTTCTACTCTGTAGCACATACCTCAACTTTGCAAACGTTGTATTCTGATCAGATGTCCTTGTTTCAACTGGGTGTGTGTAGCGCACTGTCTGAACGATAACAGGATCTTGAAGGTTTGAATTATTAACGCACACTCTTTAATTGTTCATCACAAAATGATGAGAATGTTTTTCGTCAGGCAAATTACAAGTTTTTATAACTGCTCAGCAAGAGCCCGTTTCATGTGTTTGTAGATTACATCTCCCCTCTGGCGCGTTTTGTCTTTATCGGGATCTCTTGGTAGCATCTGTCCACCAATTTGAAGTGGAATCTAAGTCAATCAGATCTGCATGGTTGGAATCAAAACTTCAAAAGGAAGGATTTGAACTCGGATGATCATTTATTGGGACATGGAAAAAAAGCCTAGTTACGTAGATCGATTTTTTGGCATAAATACTAATTAACAGAACCCTAATTGTGCACTAGAACAGCCACAAGATATGCCATAATTTTTCTACCTCCATTGATAAAAATTACTGCCATTTTTGTTTTCCATTTGGGATAAAAATTTTTGTCTTATCAGAGAAAGAATTTCAAGCAATATAAATAGCTAAAAAAAGAATAATGAATACTAATATATACCACACAAGTGAATAGTGCTTTTCGCACGCTAATTGGCTAGTTTGGAGGTGATAAGCCAAGTACTTTAATTTTCACCTCCGAGCAGTCGAAGAGAAACAATATCCCGTTTCGCCACGGTCACTTAATTATTTCGATAAGCAAGGCGGCTGTTGCAAAAAATACCAAAATGGGAACAAAGTTTGGTTGGACGGCATTAAATGGTAAGTTATTTAATCTTTTCAAGCTCATATCCTATGCCGTAAACTGCCGAGCACTATCAAAGTAAGAGATGATTATCTAATGTTTTGCAGTATTGTTTCGAGACGAGGATAAACACCAATTGAAGAAATGACACCCGGGCAGAAGTTCTACTTATCCGTAGGAGAGCGAGACGGGAATTTTATAATAAGAAAGCGTTGTCGCGAGTCGGTATAATTAAAGTAATTTTTTTTGTCCGCTACTTAATCAGCTTGTTTTATATACTAAGTAAACACAATTATTCACCTGAGTGTCTGTCAAAGTGGTCGAAATTTATTTCGCCGCTTCGCGGCTCGGCAAATATCGATTATTTATTCACCTCCACATCGGTAAATAAATTGTCAAAAAAGAGAAATATTTCATGTTACCTTTTCATGACATTATTAACAACATTGTCAAGAAATGGCCCTTTTATGACAGCTAATGATTTAGTTCAAATGTGGGGTATTTTAGCAAAGTTGTAGCCAGACTTTGTGTAGTATCACTGGATTTTCTTACGAATTATGCTGCATTTTGGGGGAGTCAATACAAACAGTATTTTAAAAATATACAGTGATACTACATATCAAAACATCTAATAAGAGATTTGAATTTCGCTTTTCTGATATCTAACAAAAAAAAACCTATAAGGATGGTTGTGATTTTGTGCATTATTTGTACTGTACTAAGTTTAGTTGGGTAATAAAACCCTTAGATTCTTGGTCTTTGGCAAATATTGAGGCATATTTATTAGCACAAGGCTTCTATGCTCTGTAAAAATAATTCACGAAAAGCAGGTGTTTTTGGTAGTCAGGAAAACAGGGGTGTCATTAAACTAATCCTTATAAGGCGTCAACGCCACCAGGAAAAGAGGCGGTCTGAAACTAATTGAAAGTTTCACATGCCACTTTTTCATGATAATGTTTTTTTTTTCCATTTGTATTAATACATGCCGCAGAATGGCCGGACATGTTTAATATTCATACTTCATCAGCAGACATTAGCATAACAGCAACGCAATGGAGCGCGAAATTCAACATTTTAAAGGAAATGACGCCAGAAAAGGGCGAACACAGAACTTTAATTTTCATTTTAAATGGGTCTCAGTTGGAAAAGTCAACACTTGTAGGCTGCAAAATAAAGATGAAAATGCACTTATTTAATCGAGACGCTCCGGAGAAGGAGACGACTTGTAAAAACTATTGGAAATTTGTGTTAAAATGTGAATGATTTTGTAGCCGTTTTATATGACAATTCAAAACTGTATAATATCTTTTTTTAAATTTCTAGTTTCTGGTCCAACTTTTTATGAACTTGTAACTTGCAAAAGTTTCTATAAAAAGGAAATGCAGATACTAAGCTGAAATATCAAGAATAGCGGATAAGGATTTACTTGGAATTTGCGCTCCCTGTACATAATGAGCAGAAAATGAGCCATTGGCTCTTAAATATGCCTGTATGGCAGCGTCTTTAAGTTCATAAATCTTGCTTGAGCGCCACCTTCACCGCCGGCTCCCTTGGATGTTCACTAACGGCTGAAATGTACTTTTCAGAGTTCCTTTAGGCAAACCTAATAAAAAACGTCAATTTATTTATCCTCTTTAATAAAGAAATAAACCTATATTTGTAGAGTTTTACTCGACATGACCGTCCGGACAACTTCACAAGAACGCAGCGCGATTTCTGGACAACCTGCGTGTTGTTGTATTTGAGAAAAGCTCGATAAAAATAGTTCACCAGTTGGGTTGCGCCATTTAACAAAAGCGCTATTTTAAAACAAAAACAAACGGCTGCATTGAATCAAGGGTGGAAATAGGCCTTGATCTGTTTATATCGCTATTTTTATAATGGCTTCTGTACACGTTTCTGCTTTCTATTTTTATCAATCAATCATATCTCAACTTTTCATTAGTACCATTTTAAGTATTGTAACCCTTTTATTTCCAATTTTTACTAAGCTTTTTGCAGTCTCTGAAGAAGATTAGTTTTGTCTAACGGTAATATTGGGCAATAAAATGACCCGTTTTAGTTGTCCGATCAGCCTTACATATTGGTTTTAAGGTAAAGACCCATGTTTACCTAAAAGGTCTTTCGCGCGTTTCTTATATTGTTTACAAATGTTTCTATTTTTCTGGTCTTGCGATCTGATTGGTTTACCAGAGTATTTCCGCTGAGGTAAAAAATCCTGGCGTATTCAAAATTAATCACACCAGAGAATTAAAAACTGATTGATTTTGCTTCAGTTGCTGCGAGTTATTTGAATCTTTGAGCCTGCAAAAGATATTTAGTCCCCAAAGGGCTAGAGCTGTCTGTGGTTCTTTGCGTGAAAGTCTCGGCGAACAAAATTCGAGGGTTTTTCTGCGTCCCTTTGAAGCGTCATATTATTAATGACACTACATTTCTCTACCGCCATTGATAAGAGTAACTGCCATTTTGATTTACTCTTGGGTAAAAAAAAAATTGTTTGTGTTATCAGAGAAAGGATTTCAAGCAGCATAAAAAGCTAGAAAAACTAATAACGGATAAAAAAGTGCAATGCCAGCATTGTTAAGAAATGGTTCTTATTTTATGACAGCTAATGGTTTAATTTAAATGTAGGGTATTTTAGCAGCGATGGGGCCAGACGACTGCCTGTTATTAGGTTTTAGCTTAAGTTCTTGAATATATTAAGCCTGCAGCCAGATGTGTCTTAGGCTAATTATTTTCTTTCTGAGTTGACAAAAGGGTATAGAAGAAAATTGGAAACATCGCCCATAGGCTACAAAATGAATAGCTTCTCATTCTGAGATAATGATGCGATCACGATGACATAATTAGACTGTTTCAAGCAAATATTAAAAGAACAATAAATTAAAATGAAAGCAACAACCGGTCTTTGGCTTGCATGTGAAATATATAATAATCTTATGCGATGTGTTGGTGTGTAGAATCACTGAATTTTTTTTTCGAGTTGTGTGGTATTTTGAGCTAGTCAATAAAAAGAGTGTGTAAAAATATATAGTGATACTGCACACGAAAACATCTAATAAGAGATTTATTCTCCAACTTATGCTTTTCTGCTAAGTAGGAAAGAAAATTATACGGAAAAAAATAAACAAGATGTGCGAACGTGTTACAAATCTTTTTTCTTTTTTACCTTGTGAATAAATACTACTAAACCGTTTTTTTGTTGTTACAGTACAAATAACCATCTGTCACATTCGTACTTGTTTCTTCATTATTTGTAATGTAATCAGTTTATTTGGGGTAACAAAATCCTTAGATTCTTTGTCTCTTACAAATATTGAAGCTTCTATGTTCTGTAAAACAAATATGGAAAAACAAATGTTTTGGCATTCAAGAAAACGGGGTTATTACTGAACAAGAGAGGATGATGTTGTTCATTCCTCAAGTTTATTTCAAACAAGATTGTTTTTAATTCGTGTACATTTACGCTTCTTGGCACCTGTCTTAGGAGCCCATTAGTCATGGGTTCCTGAATGACTACGCTGGAAATATTTAAAGGGCAACCATATTATGACAATGGTATCATCTTGTGGAGCTTTGCTGGATGAAAGGACCTAGGATTACCTTGAAAAACTGGAACTTTGGTGAAAGCAAGAACCCGTTTGATTACTTTTTTGTTGTGTAACAGGGGCTCCGTGGCTGAGCGAGAGGTACCCTACAACCTTCCGACGTATTTGTGAATCAAGTGGATCAGATATCCTTTAAGTAACATAGTGTTTATTGTAAATCTTTATTCAGTCTGTTACAGGCAGAAGTCCAGAGCTTGTCATATACGACCTAGAGCCAGTAGCATTTTAATTTCTCAAATTGCAATTGCGTAAGCTTAGCAACTGGAGAAAATAGGCTAGTTGAATCTTTAAAAAAAATCATTAGCCTGAGACTAACGGTTTACAATTTCTCATATTTTCGTTTCCAAAATGTTTAAAATACGCCAGAACAGTTCAGGAAATGTTTCCTTTCAAAAATTAAGTTCATTTCTTTCTTTTGGTGTTCTAGAATTGTTTTGTAACTAAGTGTAGGTATCGATGCGCTTTTACCCCTAAAAAGGTCAAAATTGCCGTGCATTTCCCCTTTAACAATTAGGTTCCAAAATAATTATGTCTACGTGTTACTGTCATCCTCTCAGAAAACAACTTCCACAGTAATGTCTTTGGAAGTATCAAAGATCTTAATGAAGGTTGTCTTCAGGAACTTGTTGTAATAAAACGCTCCCGGTGACTCCTGGGAATCCACCAGAGCTTTGGCGGCATCTTCGTCTGTCGCTCCAGTCTTCTGCTTCAGTAAAACACCCGCGGCTTTCACGTGATTTGGGTTGATAGTTCCCGGCATGCTCAGGTAGTAGAACTTCTCACGTGGAATGAATTTGTCGTACAAGCGTTTGATGCGAATCTGCTGACCTCCAGCAATTCCTGGGGAGAAAAGGAAAGATAATTGAAATTTGCCGGAAAGTCTCTTGGGTGTAAACGTTTTGCTGATTTTAAGATTGACGAAAATACACTTTTCTTAATTTTCTTCATTTTTATTAGCTATTATTCCGGTTTATTCTTAGTATTTTGTTGCATTCCTGTGTTTTAGGACGGGTTTTAGTTTATATTTTAAGAATAAAATCAAAGCTGGCCAATTACAGCAAAATTAAACAATGCATTGAACCAGTCAGACCTCGAAGCTAGACACGTTAACCGGCCTCAATTAAAGGACAGGAAAAAGCGAGCAAGGAAGTCATTCTAAAAGGTCTTTTTAATCTGGAAAGGTAAACCGTGATTTAAGGAATAAAGAACTAAAATTTTCCCCATCCTCAAGCAAGCTGTGTAATTAAATTATTCTTGCCGACGGCCATCTCGAAAAAGACACGAAAGAAACTTTTGTTAGAGGAATTTAATGGAGCCTTTACTTTGTGTAACAAAAACAGCAAACAACAACTAAAAATCCCCTTTTGGCACAGTCTTTAAGGATGTCTTCGATATGATGGCAATAAAAAAGAAAGTAGAATTATTACCGAAGTGATGGACAAAAAAAAAGAAATGGAAAGGTCATGAAATTAAGTTCAACGCGAAATAAGAGGACGGAGAGGGAAGGCTAGGGAGTAGACTGGGGCAAATTAACACGGAGTGCGAAAATTTCATCTAG
>NW_028145470.1:6745000-6755000 GCF_977016875.1 Pavona decussata | reverse complement strand
GTCAAGAGACTATCCCTTTCGTCCGACCATAAATGGTGAGGCAAAACAAATAAAAGGAAACTATTTCATTTAATGGCCATAATCCCGAAACAGAAATACTCTAATGATTGGTTTTATTGTTCACCACTAAATTTTCATCCACACAAAAGCCACCTGACTGAGTCTGGTAATTGCAATTTACAGCCCATCAAGTTGGCTTTTAAGAAGAACGATTAAAATGATTAAGACATACGAACAACGTACGGGATGAAAACACAACAAAAGTTACCTGTTTGTTAGCGAACTGGACGAGCAACTTGAATTTTGTTTTTTCGGACGAGTACTATCCACCCGGGTATTTTCGCCCAATGAAAACTATGCGCTGGTAGGGTCTTTTCGCCAATGAACACTATCGTGCCACGTGATCAATGAAAACCAATCATGCAGACCCGTTATTAATTTGAGCTAATGAGATTGGGGAAAAAACTAATGGTGAGCTATGACGTAATTATATGTATGGGAAATAGTTTTCAGTACAACAAGCACATTGTGGAGGGAGGAGTGGGGCAAGAACGGTTGCCAAATAAGGAGCAAATAAAGAAGAAGAGGAATAAACAGAGCACATAGCTCCGTCCATTTCCTCGACCCTTGTTGAGAGTAACCTGAGCATCGATAGCCTCCCTCGCAGAAGCTCTTTTAGCTCGTCACGCAATCTTTCCTCTCCAACAGAAGAGCGTCTACGAGGGAGGCTAGAGCATTAAGTGTAAGACCAGAGTAGTTTATCCAAGCGGTTTGCTAAACCCTACCTGCCAGGCCGCACAGAAACCACCAATGTCACATCCAGAAACAGGCTGAGCCGACAATCCAATACCAAGGATCAGCGGAATGTTCATCTGCACGAACTCCCAGTTTGACGTGCTGTCACCTGAACGCATAGCGATCCATCATCAGTTAGACAGATCAACATATAGAGTGAAGGCTAAGGAGGAGTCCCGTACTTTTGGTGTTGTTTATTATGCTGTAAACGGTTTGGGTCTTAAGGTGAAATTCTAACAGTTCATTTCTAAGTTGCTGTGAACCTCATTATGAAAGCGAGGCTAAGTGCAAAGCTTTTCATATGAAAATTAGTATTGTTTGAATAAAAAATTTGTCCTTAGTCTTGCTTTCATAACGAGATTCAAAGTAACTCAGAAATGGCCTATTAACGTATTTCCATTCAAATGGAAGCTATTGAGCGGGATTTATGTCAGGTTCACAAGTGTTATTTGTAATTTGGGGTATTTTCATCAAACCTGTCCATAGCCCAGCATAGCGATGAACGCCAACAAAGCCACCTCGTGCGATGATAAAATGACGCTTGTTTGGCTGCAGACGCTCCAGTCCTTTGTACGTGGCTTTGCACAGGTTGTAGTTATACAGACAGCGGATTTTTGCAAATGGCTTCTTGTCGTGATGGCTGCTGTTTTCTGCATATCTAATAGAGAAATGCAACATGATTAACTGATGTGAGATACAGGACCAAATACATCACACAAACATAATGCAATGCGCACGCTCTCATAGAACGGAAAATATTTTTAGTTAGTTTGCGCTCAAAGTACCTCGTCATTTTCGCGTTTTCCCACTATTTCTTAGATCAGACGTCATCTGCTTGTTGCCTAGTGACACCTTACCTTGTCTCTTCATTATCACTGATCATTAAATCCATGGGAAAAGACAGCAATGGACAGTCAGGCTGATGAACGCTTGCTTTCATCGCCGGAGTGGTCATGTCTTGCCACACAAAATCCAGCCCCCAGTCCAACAGGTCACGGTACTGTTCTCCCCACCACTTCTGTGCATCCAGCCGTCCCAGATCAGGATAGTGTCCCCATGTCAGATGACCACGCCCATAGTTCACGTTACCGATGTACGGGTCATGGCTTCCGCTGCCATCTTCACGTGTGTTTATAACAAAGATCCCCTCTGCTTTACCGGTGTCCAAAGCTTTGTAAGGACTGAAGTCACCATTTTCATCCTTGTTACAGCTAACGATGGGTGTGATATTGGTACTGCATTTGAAGCCCCAGTCGTGTAGAGCGCTGAACATTTCTTTAGGATTCGGGAACTTGGTCTTGCTGTGCGTGAATGTGCGGTAATTATCCTACAAGCAAGGTAAATCACTATTATAATCTACCTAGAATATAGGAGCTGTTATGTGCTTCAAGAGAATGCTAGCTGGCCTTAGTTCGAATTTTTAACGACATATCTCACCCTTCAAAAACGAAAGGGATTAGTCTTAGGGTGTTACGAATTTTTGATTTGACGTTTCGCCGAAAAATGTTTTGGATTTTCTTTACAATTAAATCCAAATTTTTGACACGATTGAGGTCTTTCGAACAGATATCCACCGAAATGGACTATAGGTACTTCTGAATGTAGCCGCAACAATTCTCACTTTTATCTGTGAATCTTAACCTTTCTTCACGGTACAAATTGGAGTATGATTTTTCAAATCTATTCTGTAAATTATATTCTATTACATGTTGCCCCATCGACTTTGTGTTGTTGGCAACTCAGCGTTTACAGTCAATCAATCAATTATATTAATAGACAGAGAAACAAGCTAAAAGCTTATGTTTTGTCATAACCTGGACAGCTTGTGTCAGCCATTTTTGTATATCCTCGAGTAAGCCAAGAATAATTTAAAAATTAAACGAAACTTACCTGTAAGTTGAAGTTTGATTGGAATTCTATCCGTCACCAAGCACTGAGGGATTACATGAGATAGCATTGCGCCTGCGCGAACTCAGTCTTTAAAGCACTTACCATGTGTGCAGTGGAGAGCACCCTGTCTGATAAAAGGGTGGGCCTAAAGGGAGGGCATGTAATCCCTCAGTGCTTGGTGACGGATAGAATTCCAATCAAAGTTCAACTTACAAGTAAGTCTCGTTTAATTTTTGAATTCTATTCTGTCACCGCGCTGAGGGCTCACATGAGACTTCAAAGCTCACTGCACACATGTGGAAAAATAACACACGAGACCATGTCATGTAACAACAATATTTAATAGACAATGGAACTTAAGCTACAGACTGCAAAATGCTCGCGGCAGAACTGTCGTTGGCACCAATAGGTTTGTGGTAAAACTTAGCAAAAGGTGGAGGATGAGCTCCATCCGGCTGTAGCTATAATCTGATCTAAAGGAACAGAACTCTCACTGGCTTTAGATGTGGCGGCAGCCCTAGTGCTATGAGGTCTGAACAGTTCTACATTTATACCAGACTTGCACATAACAACCTTGATCCACCTGCTGGTGGTACTTCTGGAAAGTGGCTTAATTAAAAGGCTTCAAGAAACTAATAAACAGTTGTTTATTATCACCACGTTTATCTATGGTGCGATCTAAGTAAGCCCTTAAAGTAGTGACCACACAAATGCTAAGGTCAACAGGGTACAAACTAAACTTTACTACCAATGGTTTAACTCCTGGTTTGGATTGCTTGATAGGCTTCTTTAACATGAACGTAATGGAGGTCTCTGAACTAATCAAGATTAAGGTAGTAAATTGTTTGACCTCTTTGAGCAGATACTAGCGATACTAACATAACAGTTTTCAACGTTAAATCCTTCAACGAAACATCCTCTGAGTTAGGTATTGTCTGCAGGTAACTCAGTACCTTACCAACATCCAATGTTTCCGTATATCTTGGTACTGTTGGTCTTGATTCAAATACCCCTTTAAGGAATCTAGAAACTGTAGGGCGTGAGCCAAATGGGACCCCATTAAAAGACTTTAACAAACATGATAGAGCAGACCTGGCAGTGTTCATGCCACTATATCCTATTCCACTTTCAAACAGTTCAACTAAAAAAATCTAACGCTTGGGACATAGTGGGGGAAAAATACAATCAATTTGTTGTCTATGACAGAATGTAATCCACCTCTTGATGTAGGAAGAGTACTGCTTTTGAGTTCCTTGTCTCCATGATCGAAGGATGATGTCGCCAGCTTTTTTAGAAATTCCTTGTGCTTCAAGGGATCCCCTGATAATCTGCAAGCCATCAGAATCATCTTCTTGATTAGTGGATGATTCTCGTAGTCTCTTCCTGGCATCTTGAGGGTGGATGTCTGTTGAGGAAGAGTCTTGGGCGCCTCTATTATCAGATGTAACAGTTGTGAGTACCACGGATGAGTTGACCATAGGGGGACAATCATTATGCCTTCTGCTTTTTCCATCTCTATCTTCTGTAGACAACGGGGAATCAAACTAAATGGAGGAAAAGCATAGAAAAAATGGTTTTCCCAGCTGATAGAAAAAGCGTCTACATATATTGATTCAGGATCAGGTTTTCAGCATACATAGCAGGGAACCTGAGCATTCAGCCTTGAGGCGAAAAGGTCTATTGAGGGCTTCCCCCAAATTTTAGTCATCTGTTCAAAAATGTTTGGCCGTAGCAGCCATTCCTTGTTGTCATGAAAAACCCTGGACTCCCTGTCAGCATCAATATTTTTCTTTCCGGGGACATGTGCTGCAGAAATCCAAATGCTCCTCTCAATACAGAACAGCCAAATGGCTTTGGCAACAGAGTTGCACTCCATGGAGTGTATACCCCCCATTGAATTAATGTAACTAACAGTAGTAGTATTGTCAGAATAGATGAGAATATGGATAGACTTCACAGTGCTACAGAAAGCTTTCAGGCGAAATAATACAGCCATTAGCTCTAGGCAGTTGATGTGATTATTTGATTCTGCCTCAGTCCATCTACCGCCTGTTTTCTCAGTACCCATGACTGCGCCCCACCCGTTGTTGGAGGCATCAGTATACAGAGTAACATCAATCTTGGAGTAGGGCGTACAAATAGGGTAAGCTGCCTTGACAATATTGTAGCACCACCATTGTAATTCTGCAAGGCATTCTTGTGGTAAACTCACAAGTGGCTGAAAATTTCCTTTGTTTTGTCTGAGTGCCATTGTCTTATCAGTTTCCAAGTTTCTATAGAAAAGAGGGCCATGAATAACACCTGGAAAACTGGATACTAAAAGTCCAATAACTTCTGCAAGTTCTTGAATTGATATACTTGCATTGCTCAAGAGCTTACTGCATCGCTCTTTGATTCTTAACACCTTTTCAGTTGGGAGACACACTGTCATATTAATAGATTTCAGTACAAAACCTAGGAAAACCAGGCACTGGACTGGTTTAAGCACTGATTTAACAGGGTGAATATTAAACCCCAATCTTGTAAACAGACAGCAGGTATCACTGACATTAGTTTGACACTGATGTGCTATATCTCCTTGTAGATACGAGTCATCAATATATCCCACATTTAAATGCCCCTTCTTCCTAAGGGTGGCATAGACAGGCTTTAAAATCTTAGTAAAAAGGCGAGGGGCACATGAAAGCCCATTTGGCAAGCATGTGAACTGAAACAGTTTTCCTTTCCAGCTGAATCTAAGGAATTTTTGATATTCTTTATCGATAGGCACCGAGCAATAAGCATCTCGCAAATCTACAGATGCCATGTAGCAGTTCCGCTTCATAAGCCTGATAGCAGATTGCAAAGTGTCCATCTTGAAATGATCATACTCTACATGATCATTAAGACTTTTTAGGTTTAATATGAGCCTATAGGTGCCATCTTTCTTGGGGCGAATAAATATAGTAGATATATATTCACCAACACAGTGGGTTGTTTCCTCGATCACTCCTTTATGCAACAATTTTTCAATTTCTTTTTCAATGATGTATTGTTCCTGAGTGGAAAAACTTATTTCCCTTGGAACCACCTCTTGCTGAGGAAACTCAGCAACAAATTCAATTTTGTAGTGTTGCACACTATCAAGAATAAAGGGATCAGAGGTAATATGCTGCCACTGGGAGGAAAACTGCTTCATGCGCCCGGCAATAAAGTCATTAGACAACTGTAGGTGTTTGCTCACCTCAACATCAACAGTAGAAACAAAATCCGGGCTCTTAGTGACTACTTCATCTTTCCTTGCCTCGTCTTCCTTGGAGGGTTTGTTTGTCGATCGTTGTAGCGCCATCCTAAAAAAGGCTTCCGAGTGTTCCGGTATCCCCGTCCACGGCTTGAGGAGCGGGAGGTGTAGTTTCTAGGATTTCTAGAATCAAATGGGGACCTGGTAAAAGACCCACTATTTGTGGTAACCTTTTTTCCCACACGATTGACTTCTGTTAAGTCTTTAACCTGCTTCGGTAAATCATCCCTAAACAACTGATCTGTGATGACAAGGGATGAAGAGCATAGATGCTTATAATCATTATGCAAATCAGGCTTTATAAACTCTCTACGCCTGTGATTAAGCTCAGTATTTGCATTAGCAATCAGAGCAAAGGCATCAGTAGCCTCTTGAAGCAGTTCGTTTCCAGCTGGAAACGAAGATATTTGATCCACAAGTTTGTTTATCATTACAGTCAAGGCCGCACACCTTTGAGTAGTGACGTTTGTACTTTTTGAAGTCGAACGTCCTGTGATCGCACAGGTTTGGTTAAATTGTCCCACACTGCCTGGTTAACGCGTACCTTCGTTAGGCTTTCACAGTTTCCAGGACGGTGGTATTTGTTCATTTTGTCCTGGAGTTTTTTCTCAGGCAGTCCATCTTTTATCAACGTATTGATAATGCTCGCCAGTTCGCTGTCCACATTTGGACCCGTTTCCTCCTTTTGTAAATCGTTTTTTAGGCTATTAAGAACTTCACTTTTTCCCTCATTAGAGGTGCTATTAGACGGCTGAAGCAAATTTCCGATAGACTTCTCGACATCAACGGTTTTCTCGCTGGATTCTTTAGATGGGCGTTGCTCGCCCAGCTCACCTCGCTTCTTCGCAGGGGGGTTCATCCTCGTGGTCCGACTTAGAGCTCTCGTGGTTCTCCTCGAAAGAAACCTCAAGGTCGGATTTAAAAGACTTAAACGCCTCGGAAATGGCATTAGCTATATTGCCCGACAGCTGGGCAAAACCCTCTTTCACGGCCGCAACGAGGTATGTCGAAGGCGTTTCATCACAAGGCGAGCCAGTCGAAGCGCCAACTTTGGCGCCATTCTCCTCGACATTGACGTGAACTTCAATGTGTTCGGACGTGTTTTCAGCATCTTATGCTTTTCTCTTCCGCCCCGACGTTTCTTTACTCGTCAAAGGTCCCTTTTTTTATATCTGGCATCTTGCAACCCGAAGTTGGCTAGCAAATTATTGCTAAAAACGACTGCCAGAAAATCGACCGAAGTGTTCGCTGTAATGGCTTCAACACACTGAGTTCGCGCAGGCGCAATGCTATCTCATGTGAGCCCTCAGTGCGGTGACGGAATAGAATTGTTTTGACGTCTTTTTTGTGTCTGAGGTCATTGCATACGGCTTAATCGGTAGCCATAAACCATAATGATTCTGTTTAACGTTAATCTGACTGTAAAACTTTACATCAATAATGGTGATGATGGTAGTGGTTGATGATGATGATGATGATGATGATGATGGTGATAATGATGATGATTTTGATGATGATGATGATAATGATGATGATGATGATGATGATGATGATGATGATGATGATGACGACGATGATGATGGTGATGGTGGTGGTGGCGGTGGCGGTGATGCTGATGATGATGCTGATGATGATATTGATGAAGATGATGATGCTGATGATGATATTGATGAAGATGATGATGATGGTGTTGGTGGTGGTGGTGGTGGTGGTGATGGTGAATATGATGAACATGATGATGATGATGATGGTGATGGTGATGGAGATGATGATGATGTTGATGATGATCATGATGATGATATTGATGAAAATGATGATCATGATCATGAAAGTGTTGCTAACAATCGATGATGGCGATGATCAAGAACAATGCCTACCTGCAAATCGACATCTATATGCAGCCCATCAATAGGAATCTTCCACTGACGGTACTTAAGCCCAACCTCCATCAGTTTCCATTTGGTGTTGTAGCTTGGACCGTAGCCTCCCTGATGATATCCAAACACGTATTTGGGTTTAACTAAAGTGCGTCCGGTTAGCTGCGTGAACTCGTTGAGTACCTCGGCCACGTGATTCCCAGCAAAGAAGTAGTAGTCAAGCTCACCATGAAGCGCGCCGAAGTAGTACTGGTCGCCCTGCCGAAGGTTCACGAAAGTCTGTGAAGTGTTGTCGACCAGGATGCCGTTAGCGTACGAAGGCCCAGTAAATGCTCCGTCAGGACTCGGGTTGCATTCGATAAAGAATGGCGAAGATTGGTACAGGGGTGAGTTGGGATTTAGCGGCCCCTGTACCTCCCCGTCAGGTGTGAGATCGGGTGCAGTGTAACCAAAGTTATCGTAGTTGAAGAAGGTCATTGCGGCACCCACTTTCTCACTGCCTCCTGTATACTGGCCATAGAAGTGCTGCTTAGGAACGCGACGCTTATCAAGTGTAGCACCAGCCTTCTCTCCAAACCCATAATACTGAGCATTGGTAGGCGCCATCTTGAACTGAGCAACAGCTTCACCGCCATCTTGTCGATTAATGTAGACAAGATTGTAGTCTTGGGGATCTGCATGAATGAGCTGCCCTGAGCGATACACCGACAGAGCGTACTTCTGCAAGTTGACGCACACCTGTTGTGGTAAGGATTTTTTTTTTATTTTTAGAGATAGCATATTCGAAATAATCTCAAGAGCTTTGTTGTGTTTTACAAATTTGAAAGTATTCTTCCTTCGGGAAATAGACTTTTCGCGGTTTGGGAAAGGTTGTCACGTTTGGAAGATGACGCAAATTCGCCTTGAATAATGTGATTTTCCAAAAAAAAAAAAAAACGGTCACTGTTAAGAAACCGATAAGATGGTGGACTGTGAATAATGTAACGTTTGTGAAGAATCTTAAACGAAATTTTTCTAAGAAAACCAGCACTGGATCAAACCGAAATTTCGACAGCCTAACTGTAGACAGAAAAAGGAATATTAATTCAGCGCTTGGACGGAAAAAAGAGTAACATCCTTTTAAAATATCCGTTTCATACCTCAATCCTGTCCGTGCCAATCCTCAACATCCCTTCCTCCTCCTTCACTTTGATCTCAGACGCCTCAATGCGCTCCACCTCGGTTGCAGGGGAGCGGCTTTTCACGTACGAGGCATCAGGATCAGGATTGAACCGAACGCGGAAGGTAGTGTGAGACAGGAAGTAAATGTAGATTTTCAAGCCTCCATCAAGATAAAAACTGAATTTATCCACCACTCCTTCCTCTTCCTGGGTCCACTTCGTTACCTTTCCCACACTGATCCAGTTTACGCGGGACTCTGGCGTGAACTCATCCGGTGGAACATAGCGATACGCGGCCATTGCGTTACTTCTTCTGTAATACCACGCAACTCGAAAGCACTGCAAGAAAAAAAAAATTGTATAGAATCAACCTTCGTGCATCTAAGAAATAAATTAAGACGACGAGAGTTTTCACTTCAATTCTAGTAGGTTGACCCTAATCAGAATATTTAGCGCGGCTCTATTGCAATTGAGCAACCAATTTTGTCGCAAAAGAGATTTAAGCCTAAAACATTTTCTTCTTCTTGTTCTTGTAGTTGTTGTTGTTGTTGTTGTTCTTCTTCTTCTTCTTCTTCATGTTCTTCTTGTTCTTCTTCGTGTTCTTTGTTCTTATTCTTGTTGTTGTTGTTGTTGTTGTTGTTGTTGTTGTTGTTGTTCTTCTTCTTCTTCTTCTTCTTCTTCTTCTTCTTCTTCTTCTTCTTCTTCTTCCTTCTACCTCCACCTCCTCCTTTTCCTTACCTCCTGTTTCTTTTCCTTCTCCTCCTCCTCCTACTGACTTTGAACATTAATACCTTCTTAAATATTTAAGCAAACGCAACCAAACTTCGTGGCTGCTTTTGAAATTTACCAGACAAAAATTTTGTATAGAATTTAAACTTTTTACGTCTCTTGACGTTTTCATGGCAACAAGATTCTAACGGCGATGGTTATTGAAATTTGAATTTATTACTTGTTAAAAGTTTTAATGTAACGTTAACGTTGTTTCCTTTAGATGTTAA
>NW_028145470.1:6682500-6740000 GCF_977016875.1 Pavona decussata | reverse complement strand
CAAATGTTCATTGTAATTTTTATATTTCTCCCGTTGCTTTATTTTGGTTGGACGTTTCGAAGAACATAATGAAAACCTTGAAAGAACGGTACATTTTCCTCTATAAATAAAGGGAAGGTAACCATTACAATTCCAACACTAACCAATCATAGGAAGGCTTACGTTAGCCTAATCATTAGTAGTTGACGAGTGTTTGACAGTAGGTTGTCAATCGTACTCCGGCCAACATATGAGCAACGCGAGAAGTTCTTGACTAGAGAATGTTGTAGCTGCGCTGTAGAGTGAACTTCTGAAATACAAGCCACCATTGAACCACAATTGTGTGTGTCTACTGAATTCAACTCGCTGAATTAACTGATCTGATTCCCCTTGGTTACACGCTAAGGCTCATCTAACACAGGAGTAGTTTCATATTTGTTCAAGTACAGGTATTGGGGTTTAAATTTATAAGTTTGTTTATTGATTCTGTCAATTATTACGATCTGTAAGAGCGGTGGTAACCTTAGTTTCGTTGTAGCTTTTTAACAATTCGCCTAAGCTGTTCAAAAGATCTTTAAAAACCTTTTATTTGTCTTTCTCTGTGTTGTCACACCAGGCGTTAGAATTATGTGTCTTATCATATTCGTTACTAAGGCGGAAATAATTAAAAAAAAAAAAAAGAGAAAGAGAGTAAGATGGTGTCTTTATTGCGTAGCTACCCCCCTATCCAGCAGTAAAACTGAATGACAGTGAGATTAAAAACCTCACTTTTCTTGTTATCTGGCAATACTGCTGACTCTTTCTAGCTGAATATTTCTTTGTCAAACCAAATTTTAAAGCCAATAAAATTTTGTCGGTAATGTTCATGAGAGGTGGCTTAAATAACCGCCCCACACCAGACAGGGTGGGTCCTCTTCGAACAAACTTGTTTTCATCAGCTCCCATAAACCGTTATAAAACTGCAAAAAATGTGTGCATTTGCACAGGACTCGCCGAATCGAAAAACATTCCCGATGGTATTTGGATCTCTACGCAGCAGAATAAATGAATGATGCCAGCATTTGATTGGTGCAAACACAATTGACATAATCACATCGGTCCTCTGATAAACAATTCATTCTACACTTTTTGGCGTCCTCAACTGAGCAAGGAAAAATGGCCACCAATTCGAAACAACCTCTTAAATTTTCAAAGTTCTTGAAATCGAAATGGCTCACTGAAGCGAAGGATTATGAGCTGAAGAAGCCGACGATTGTGGTGAACATTTCCAACAGTGATGCAATCATTTCGGGTCCGCCGCCTCGCAAGGTTTTAAAGCCGAGAAAATCGACAATTCTACAAGGTAACGCACTTACGAAAATTCCTAACTAGTTATGCCACGCAAGAAACGAGTGGCGATAAATCTTGTCCCTATAAAAGAATATGTTTTAACTCCACACATAAGATTTGTTGCTTTCCTTACGCCAATATTAGTACGAGTTCAATGAATCAGTCACATCACGAAAACGCTGGCTCCTTCCCGTTGTTTACCAGCAGATTAGAAGACCGTAGAAACAAGATCAAGATTGATGTGACAAGCGGTCAAGTAAATCACACCGCAAACTAGATTTGTAGATAACCCTAGTTGGATTTCATTGTTAAAACGCTTTTCAGAAAATAGTAACAATATGCATTGCTCTTCCAAACTGACCTGTGCGTGCATCTAATGTTGCATTATAATATCACTGCTTAAAAACAATGCACAGGTCATCAAGGTCAGTGGAATCATTCCACTGACCTTGAGTAGACCATTTTCATTGTCAATACAACCACTGACTGCCTTTGCGATACTAAGTTATGGGAAGCGAGATTTTGCAGAGGCAGAGGGTCGTAAGACAGAGATAGGAAAAAGGAAAAAAGTTAACACTGGACCAGAACGGCCTAACTTGGCGAAAGAGACCGAAAACCAGAGATAACTTGCTTAAATAGGCAAATGAGGTCTCTAGAGTCTCGAATAACATTGTATCTAATACCATGAGGTGTTACAAGGATACCAGCGTTTTGCGCAGGCTAAATCCGGGGTTAATTTGACAATGAAAATAGTAGACCATTCTCACTGTCAATACAACCACTGACTACCTTTGCTACTAAGCTATGGGAAGCGAGATTTTGCCACCGACTTCCGGTCTAAAACAATCGAACCGGGAAAACAAAAGAGAAATCTAAACAAGAATTAAATGATACTCTCTCCAAAACTCATAAAATAAATCCTGAATTCCCCTTTACAAGACTAGAACACATAAACTACTAAGAAAAAGCGAGAGAAAAACCCCGCAAACTCGTTCTTGACGCGACACAGATTTGCTACTGGGACTGCCACAGAAGGATCCCTCTCAGCCGCTGAAGTGCTGTCAGCCAAAGCAGGAGTAGCGAGGGACATCCTCATGACATTTCCTGTTTGCATGTAGGCAGTCTGGAGGGATTTCCATCCGGCATGCCAAAATCACGAAAATTGTTACACGAAGAAGAGTTATAAAAGACATACGCGGGGGAACATAAGCATTGTAGGAACGGCCCCTAAACGTACCATTAAATGGAAGAAAAAATTCTTACACTTTAACGCCTTCTGAAACATAACGAAAAATTTTTGCAGCCTTAGGGTAGTCTTTAAGAACTACTTCCCAGTGAAGATTTTATGGCATTCACTGTTCATGTCATTATATCAAGTGTGGCGTCCCTCAAGGCTCCATTCGTAGCCCTCTTATTTTCCTAATTTAAATTAATGATATGTGTGACGTGTCAAAGGTTTTAGACTTCATTCTTTTTGCTGGTGACACTTACATCTTCTTTTTTCACAAAAATGTAAATGTTATTGAAAAATTTTGAATGATGAATTACCTAACTTAACAGACTGGTGCCAAGCCAATAAGCTTTCTATAAACTTTAAAAAATCTACTTTTATGGTTTTTAGACCCAGGCAAAAAAGGCAAACACTTGACACCAATCTAAAGGTTAGTCGATGTGCCATTGAACGAGTAAATGAAACTATTTTTTAATTAAGGTGTCATTCTTGATGAAAATTTAACTTGGAAACCACACATTGCTAATGTGGCTAGAAAACTGTCAAAATCAATTGGCATAATTTATAAAACAAGTTTTTGCCCTCCCACCTCCTCTTTATGCACATTGTATTCATCTTAGCTTATCCTTATCTTGTTTACTGCATATCAGTATGCAGGGGATTTGACCTATCCTCCTTATTTAAATCGCATTTTTTTACTTCAGGAAAAGGTTTTAAGAATCATACCAAGAAGCGCCTTCAATGCTCATAGTGAACCTATATTTAAGCAACTTAAAATTCTAAAACTACATGATATTTACCGATTTCAAATTGGAAAGTTTATGTTTCTTTTCAAAAAAAGGCCTCCTTCCTGATGCATTCAAAGAAATGTTTTTGCTCACAAGTCACATTCATCGTTACAATACTAGACATTGCAATTCCTTTTACTTATTTCCCTGTAGAACGAATATCAGACAGTTTGCAATAAGTTTTCAACTGGACCTAAACTGTAAATATTTCCTTTAATTCAGAATGCTGAGAGTATTTCTGTTTAAATCTTAATTAAGATCATTTATCTTGTAACGATGGGCAAGAAAAAATAAATAAATAAATAAATAAACTGAAAATGAAACGGAAGAGGGCACACTGACAGGTTTCCAGCGACAAAGTTGTAAGGCTTCCGAAAGCGTAACATTGATGGAGAGGCAAAAGCTAGGCCCCGAGTTACCATATCCACGGAAGGAAGGGGTCCGGCCCAGCTAGTGGGTTTACCCTCCCAATCGCACCAAACGACTTGGCGATGGCAGTGCTAAAGACTTTTAAGTTTGTTCGCAAAAGACCTGAGGGGCGTGACCTTGGATGAAAAAGATGAAAAAATAAAAGAAAAGGGGAATGACTAACCCTACAACGGTATACCCCAAACAATGGAAAACATAAGAAAAAAGATGGAGGGTAACACCCACCAGCCCGGCCGGACCAGGAACCCGTCCTGAGACAGGTTGTAGGGCATGGTTTAGATTTCCCTTCTGGTCACGGTAAGGAACGGGAGGAGAAAAGGAACACAAGCCACTACAAAAAAGAAACGAACGACACGATATTGAGTTGTATGAAACATAGTAATAACGCCAAAAAACAACAACTTTCCTTTACCTAGAATAACTAAGGTAAACGAGAGCCTATAATGATCTTAGGCTACTTACAATGTTCGGCTAAAAAAAGATTTAAATTTTGACGTGATGCTGAACTCTTTAAAGAAGACCCTGAATAGTTGGCAATGTGGGACGAGAGGAGGAGAGACCCTGGGAACGAGGTTACCAAAACCGTCCTCGTTTAAATCTAGATATAAATTTAGAGACGAATTATCCGTGTTAAACAAGTTATCTGTCTGAAGACGTGCTTATGAAAGAATCAACCGAAGACGAATTTTTCCCCAGTGTAATTTGTCTCGACTTTGAATTTATATCTGGACGAATTATCCGTCTGAGACGGATAACTCGTCTCCAGGATAAATTCGGCCAATGATGCGTTCGATTGGTCATCGACTGCATTGATTCCTCACTGATATCATTGTGTGGCTGCAAATGAAACTTTTTCACCTCAGTAGTATTATAATAGAATGTGAAAAAACCAAACAAATTGAACGTCACATGTACCACATGCTATTTTAGCTCTATTAGTTCAACAGAGCAATTCTACTAAAGCGTTCATACCACCGTAATCACAACACCAGCTCGGAAAGACCCGTTTGCACCTACAGCACGAGTACAAAGAGAAGGACTGTGTTTCCCGCTGACAAACAGCCACCGCCGTATTAAAATCACTCACCATTTAGACGCTTCTTGTGAATTCGACCTATTTTTGAAAGACCGTTTCGTTCGTGTACAACTGTTTTGTTGGACAACTAAGACTTCGACTTGGATAACCAGGACTGTACAAGGCGTATCATTCTCACTCGGAGGAAAGTATTTCTTGATTTCTTGACTTTTTTCACCGATTTTTATTCTCCCGTTTAGATTTTACCACAAAAATGTTTGCTTTCCTATGCAACAAATCTTTAACGTGCAGGCCTGCGAGTTGAGCTGGTTCGTTGACATGGCAACCTGATGAAGGAGTTTGCATTTGTAATTTCCAAGGGCAAGACTCTTGAACACTATGGGATGAAGAAACGCGATGAATGTTATTCTGTCTATATCTCTATTGCATTTCATTACGAGTTTCTGCTTTCTATTTATTCTACGAATAATATCTCAGCTTTTCATTAGTATCATTTTAAATATTGTGACCGGTTATTTCCATTTTCACTTAGCTTTTTGCAGCTCCTAAAGGAGGTTAGTTTTGTCTAATCAAAATATTGGGCAATAAAATGATCCTTTTTAGCTGTCCGATCAGCCTTGCATTTGGTTTCTCGTTTTATTCAATACTACTGATCCTGATTCGGTTTCACTCTGCTGTTCAGAATCGTTTTCTATAAGTACAATGAAACCTTTATTAAGCGGTCACCCTCGGGGAATTGCTAGCTGATCACAGAATATACAAGAGGACAAACACAATGAAAATGCCACTTCATTCCACATTTGTTAACTTAATGTACAGTTTATGAACAATAGCGCACACAAAATCACTTACTCGGTTAAAAACTGCAACGATAAAACGGGTATGACAAAGGAGAATGTGTCATAAAACAGACTAACAAAACATTTACATTGAACAGTTCAAGGCAGTCTCAAGGCAGGCTATTCGTCACTACATTTAAGTGGTTTTCATTCACAAAGTGACCGTTTAAAGAGGATCAAGGCTTGGCCATGGCTTAATAGATGGTGACCTCTTGATAGAGGTCGAGAACTAGTTTTTGGGACGTTTAATTGAGGGTGACCGCTTGATACGGTTCCGTTTTATACAGACCCAATACAGGTTCGACTGTACTTTGTTTCCACAGGTGTGAGCATCATAAGTGCCAAGTCCCTCATCTTGATCAAACTCCCGGATGGAACCAATATTGGCGGCATGATCCATGACGAAGGCTGGCACCACTTGTCGGTCCTAAACCCGACTTACCCTCGGGATGTCCCGCTGTACAAGTCACCACAGTTTGACGTGGGGACAGTTGAGTTTGATCCCTATAAAGTGACCGGATCTGAGCAGCCAAGCCAGGGAGGTGGGGTCAAGAAGTACAACATAAAAGTTAACGTGTGGTTCAGTCCAGGAAAGACACACTGTGGACTCCACAATCACCACACAAACCCAGAGATGCTGGAGGTTCACACCCAGATCTATGGAACAGGAAGAATGCAGAAGTTCCACGCCAATGATTTTACGACTATGTATGAAGATGTGATAATGGCGCCAGGCTTTACCCATGAACCGTTTACCGGAGTCAAAGAAAATGGCGATCTGTTCTATGGATGGCATTAGTATTACTGCGATAATGATTGCATCTGGATGGCAATCGAACATCACCCAGCTTAACTCTGTAACGTAGCTTCAGAAACCAACTTTAAGGACAGTGTCCCAATTTGATTCTGCGCTTTTGTTCTGCGCATCTTGGGCTTCTTAAGGACGGTGCCTACTTAATAACTAGTAATAATCAAAGATTAGGGATGCGTTCGTTGATCTCGATCCCAGGCTCTTTGCCAAGTTGCATGGTGATGATGTCATCCGCCCCTGCAAAGTCTGTGGGGGATGCCAGATAAGCGTCCCAAGATCCATTCGTTGATCGATCGACTGTTCCATGCAATCTCGACTCCAATTTGTATTAGGAGTGCGTTCTTTCTACGTTCAAGGCAAAAATACAACGAACATTTTTGCATGGTTTAATGTCACTATGCGTGAAAAGCAAATCTAAGGAAACCTTGTTGAAATTCAAAACAAAATTGAACCAAGCATTTTCAGAGATAATCAAGCTTCAGTTTGAAAAAGAACCAATACTTTGTTATGTAAAAGCTTTTTTAGAATTAATTTTGCTTAACATCTCTGAAAAATGCGTGGCTACCCCTAATTTTCTGTTTTGGATGCTTGAAGTCCTTACTAAGATCTACTTTTCCCGCATAATCATAAACTGTGCAAAAATCCCTCTATATTAGATTAGGCACTGTCTTTTTGGGTTTAGAAGCTGATATTTATGATAAGAGCGGATTGAAGGGCGACATTAATATATCTGTAAGAACTTATTAGCATTCAGAAGCCATCTAGCCAAAGTTCGTCAACATGCGAAAATTCATATCACCACTTATGTTTGGAATTGTTGGGAGCTGGTATAACCTATCATATAAAACAGCAAGACAGGCAGTATTTTGCACTTTAGCACGTCACATTACGTCAACAGTAAATAAAACGGGAGTCTCCATGAGCGAATTAATTTATGCATTTATTGTATTAAGAGGGTCTGCGTGAGGGTGCTGGAGTTGAAATTAATTATAAAGTTATTTGTCAACGTTCATGATCAGCTAAAACTTCAGCCATTTTCAGGAGCTACAATTTAGTTATGCCGAATCTCAGTTAACTTTTACTTTTGCGGTTTTGTTTCGTTTCAACGTTGTCCATCTAATTTGCCGAACAGCGCCGAGTATCATCCAAAGATTTCCGATGAACTTTCAAGTGATTCCAGTGTTTTTCGAACCTTTACGAACGCCGTTTATCATCTACTGACGACTTTACGACTTCTAGAAACAACTTCACGTGAGGAGCTCGGAGCCATCTTTGTTGGCAACTTATTCTCCAGGCATAAACTACACAGTTATTTGCAAAATATTCGCAAGTAAATTCCCACTATACTCAGGTTAAGTTTAAACATCTCCTCAGCTAACAGTCTTCCTAACGCTTCTCAGTTATCGGTTAAAGAAACCCCCATTTCTTTGGTAACTGTTAAGATTTGGCCAGTAATTCTCAGCTATCAGTCACCCCTATGCAGATCTTCCTCTATTAATCCACGTATTGTCTTTGGTAAAATGATCTGAACAATACAAGTTTCTGTTGTTGCGTACATATACCTCATGGTAACAGACTAAGTAAACAGGACCTGGTGAGATATTTTCTCTGTGGTAAATTTTAGACCTCCTGGTCCTCGATACCCTTAACTGTAATTTTGCTATTTTAGTATCAGGATGAGAAGAATAGAAATGTTCCGTCTTCTCTCAATAGTATTGTAACTGTAGTACCAGTATTGTATATATGTTTTTTCAAGCTATCCTTGCTTGATACGCAAAAGAGTAGTAAAGATTAAGTTTTAATCAAATGTTAATTTAATTAGAACAAGTGAAGTTACTTGAGTCAAACAAGATAGTGCATTGACCTATTTTGAACTACTTTGGAAACTGAAATATTTTAATAACGAAGCTTTAAAGAGTGACATTTCTAGCATTCTCAAAGCACGGGACAGTGTAAAGTTGATTTTTCAAGTCTTCTTTACATACAATAACTAAGTCGCAAAACACGTGCTTGTCATTTTTTCTCAGAGGAGTTTCATGGGTATGAAAATTACATGGACCAAGAAATTGATTTCAATTTATGAAATTGATATATTACTTGTAATATGGTAATTTGTGATACGAACTAGAATCTCTTTAAGGGCTTGTCTTAGATTATAAGCGGTATGACCCGGCCACCGACGTGCAGGCTTGCAATCTGGTTGGGTAAACGTGGGCCTTGCAATGTTCGATATCCCCTGGGAGCTGTGTGAGGTAAAATGCTGAACGCACAAACTCCAGCTAGTAAGGAATAACTCTCTTAAAATTTTATCTGTTACATGGTTATGGTTATACTAAAGTAGTCAGACAACTCGCTCTAGGCTTTAATCTACCGTTATTGTTGTGTAACCGATTAATCTAAGAGACAGCTGAATAGTCGTAAGTGTACGAATATACAAGGCTTCCGAAAACTGAGGCGGGCTCGAGGAGTACTCTTACTCAAATCGATTCATGTTAGTTTTCAGTGCAAACCGGCCCAATGTTTCTTAATATTGCAAAGTTTTCAACGTTTTAGCTTTCAATCTGATCAAAATAGATTTTCTTAGTAACGAAAATTCGTATTTGTAAAATGACTTTTCGGGCCTACAATATTTTCAGGAGTTTTGAGAAACGCACACCAAGGCTTGGTTACTCAAGGCTAATTAACTCCAATTTGGGATTTGGGTTAGGTTAGGTGTTTGTTTTTATGTTTAAAAGAGCTGTGGTTGTTTCTCTTTTTGTTTGCTTTGTTTTTTTGTTTTTTTTTCAATCTTACAGTTTCAGTCTTAGTAGAAGCAAGCGAGCGACTCAGCAGGCAAGCAAAAAAGGTAGCAAGTAAGGGGGTGTTTATATGATACCGGGACGGCCACCGGGACGTGTTTCAACCTGTACGAGTTTATGTCCGTTCGTTGTTGTGCCTCTGTTTTTGTTCAGAAATCTCACATCGCAAATCGCGATTCTCCTTTCGGCACGAAACCGATTAGACGCGGCATGAAGCCAGATTATTAGTCTCTGACCAGAATAAAGTCATTCCGTTACCATGACAACACCCACCTTAATGGAGCAATTAGTGTAGCGTATACAAGCGTAACTTTTATAAGCTTGTGTAATAAAATATTACTAAGCCATTGCTGTTCGTTTTCTCATTGGATACCACTCGGGTGCCGGGTTTATAATGTTTCATTAAGAGTCGAAAAGGAACTAACTTCACCCTAGGAATTTTTGTTGGGCGTAACAAAAACAAAAAAAGAAAGAAAGAAAGAAAGAAATCTCGACGTCGAAGTTCTCGGGAGGGGCGCGTAGAGTGGACAAAAAAGTGGTGCTATGAATTTAGCCAAATAAGGGAAAATGAAATCTTTACGCCACACTTTTCTGTTCTTGTTCAAATTTGACTTCAAAAATATCAGCCCCAATAAATTTGAAGCTGGAGTTTAGAAAATTGCGGCGCATACGAAAGAGAACATAGCTTGTTACTGGCATTCAGATGAGACCAACAATATTTTCTCTTGCATTTATTATTTGCGCGGGGGTGGGGTGAGGGGCGAGGTTTGGTTGACTATCCTTTATCCGTATAATTCTGATGACATTACCAATTACATTCTCTGAGCGTCTCTTATCTATGACAAATTATCGCTATCGACAAACTCAATGGACCATTTTTCTTTTTATAAGACTGATATCCCTGCCGCACGAATGGACCATGTTAATTGGTATTTCTTGTATTAAACTGGATCTAGCTTACAATGGAGGCTCTTGCGGTGGGATTATATTTAGAAAATATTTGCAAGTGAAAAGATTCCCCGCTCAATCCTCGTGTGTCAGCTAATTCCAGTTCAATATATATGGAGGACTACGAAAACGGTCTATTGCGATTTGACATTTCTTTTGACTGAAAAAATTAATTTAGGTCGTTTTATTTGCACAATGATTTACCTCGCATTTTTTATTTTGCCAATTAGTTTAAAGTTCCTGCGCTCAATTCAAACGACAGCTGTTGCTTACTCCGAAAAGGAAAGCCTGGAAGCGGCAAGCATGCAACCAAAACTCTCCAACAAGACATATGACATCCATCAAACTTGTACAGGGAGGGAGGGGGGAGGGTATTAATTCTCATTACATTCCGAGGGGTCCATTAACATGCAATGAGGAGATATGTGAAATATTCCTCCGTGCCGCACCCGAAGGAAGTATATTACATATCCCTGAGGGAGTCAGTAACAAGCTTTTTTCTCCACCAAAATATTTGTTTTCCGGTGTAAGTAACATTCCATGTTTGTCACAAATTGCAAACACATCAGATTGCTGAAATAAGATGGCTGAAAAGGCATCAGAGTAAGACACGTGATGTCATTAGATTTTAAACGTGTTTTGCACGTGATACCATCAGAGTGTAACAGTGTTTTGCACGTGATGCCATCAGACTGTAAACATGTTTTGCTGACTGTTTCAAATTTGCATTATGCACTTCACTTCGCTGTGAACGGACTGACAGAAAGTACAAAATGTACGAGACAGTATTCATCGTCTTGTGGTGGTTCATCATTGCCATGATAGCTCGACGAATGGAGTTTCAATATTCTCAAGCTTGAAGTGCATGTTTCGATCTCCATCAAATTCCATGTACTTTGTTTAAGATTTTACCCGTTCGTTGTACAGCTAAACTTAATTTGTTGGCAAGGATGTAACATGTTTCTCCATCTTTACAGCGAAGCACTTTAGTTCAGAATACAAACTTCAATCATAATATTTCAACTGGTGTTTTACTCAGTCTGCAGCCAAGCTGAGAGCAAGCTCTCTATTAGAGTCAACCGGGAGAAGATTGGGCCAATCTGTCGCTGCTGACCTAATAGAGATATTGCTCGCAGGCTACTCAGACTAACTCTATATTCGGAAATTGATCCTATCTGAAAATTTGTTTATACACACGTGATTATTGTTAACCCTGCTGGTAAGGTTATCAGTCTTGTAACAGGCGCTTTGTAAATAAATATCGACAAAAGGTTAGACGTTTCGGTACGATTTGCAGCGAAGCGACATGTGGTGACGTTTAAACTACCGCTCTCTGGACTTGATTATGAGGAGTGCTTTGTGAACGATATGCTAGGCCTAGGGAAAAGGGACTGTCGAAAGCAAAACACTAGAAATGGAAGACATTAGGAACCAAAACTAGAAAATGAAACATTCGCTACTCGATCAACTAAAAACAAAGCATTTTGAAATTTAAAAACGAATTGAATACCTAGAGGTTGAAATTAAAACCACAACAACCTCTTTGCTGAGCTTGTTGTAATTAAGATAATGAATAACTGTTTTTCTTCTTCCTTGAGCAGTGGAATACAAATTGTTTAAATTAGCTGTGAATTAATCGAAATTAAACAGATTGAGTCATAAGATCCTCTGCTCATTTGAAGTTTCTATTTTTGTTCTGAGATAATGTGACAATCATCGATCTGAAATAACAATGACTTTTAAAACACACTTTCCTCAGTATAATCTTTCAATTTGCCTTAGGTTCTGATAGTGGTCACAGCTTAAGTTGAAAGCGATCTTTCATACAGGTGCTTAGCAATAAGGTAACAGTAAACGCTTGGTCTGGAATTAGGTCATTCCTTGGTAGCAGTTTAAGGTAAATTTTGTAAAGTGATCAAATTTATTGCGTACACACTTTGATGCCAATATCCCTAAATTTTCAATCCGGTTCTACCCAGCCTTTGTAGTTCGTAACAGGCGTCGGCTGTGGTGATCTGATTTTGTCAAATACATTGGAAGATAATAATTATCTTTAAATCGGGTAACGTGTAAATTATTTGTCTCGAACTTCTTCGTTGCAGAATCATTCAGAAATCTTCAAGAAGGATCAGTTTGGAACAGCAGTGGTAAGTCATTACCTGTCAGTGCTAGATATGATACTCAGAGCTTAAAAGGTTGTTACTTTACACATAAAAATTAAAGCGAATTTAACTTATTACAAGGGAAATTTGAACGTTTCAGGATAGTCATCTACCTTGGGCACCTAGCGGTTTAATTCGGTGGATATCTTTCTAGGAAATTCGGAATATATGATTGTAAAGAAAATCTAAAATGTCCGCCCGAAAGTTCCTACCACTCTAACATTAATTCTTTCGTTTTCGAAGGGTTATTAAAATAGTTTGTCCTTAGAAATGCAAAATCAGGTCAGCGAGCATTTTAGTAAAGCCAATAACATCTCGTAAATTTGGGAAATAAGATTCGACTCCTTAAAATTATATGCAGCTTGAATTTTCAGCCAAAGCATTCGAACAGATAAAAAACAAAACGAACAGGAGAAAGGAGAGACAATATTTTAAGTATTTTGCTTTTAATTTTTTTTTTGTTGTGACCCTGTGTAGTAGTGGCAACAGTTTTGTTTCTTTAACATTTGGTGTTTAGGAGTAACTTGATAGTTATCGCTGCTGGTTGAGTTTGAAATTGCAATTGTTTATCGCGTTTTCAACTTCCGTAGAACTTTAGGTATCTTAAAGTCTACCCAAATGAACTCCGCGATCAGTTCGGCTCTACTTTATTTTGTGCCGGATAATCAGTGATATATGCGTTGGCTATGTTTTTTATGTATTTTTCGTCGGTAAAACACGTTTTATAATATTTTTATAGCGTCTAAACTCGTTGCTTAAAGTAGATAACAGTTTACACTTAAAATATGTTTTGCGATGCCGAGTGTTCCACACAATGGAACTGCGTAATCGTTTTTAGTTTCGAAATATAAGAATACAATCTTTTTGGTGTTAACGGGAAATATTGTGAGAAATATTTACTTTTCAGTTCGAAACTAATATGCATGGAAACAAAACTTAGGTATTGTGTTTCAATGATGGCTTATGCTGGTACAAGATGGCGAATTTTCTTGAGTTGAAGGGTTTGTGCGTAAACATAACTCAGCCTTAGTGTTTTGGTGTATTTTTTGTTCAGAAAATTAGAGGGTTTGTGTATGCTCGTTAACTAAACGCCAGAAGAGATTTAGTATAACCCTTCAAATCGCTAAAAAGTCATATTTTTTAGTCAGAAGGTCGTCGAGTTTAGTTTGAAACTGCAATTTGTTGAGTATTCCGTCTCCAGGCTCTTCAAAAACGGCGGAACGGAGAAGGCCGAACTTCGAGTTCGTCATTAGGTACTTTGTAAAATTAAACTATTTATTTGGAAAGAAATGTAAACGGACTTGTCTGGAGAGTGTACGCTAGGAGACGAAAAAAGTTAAGGCAGATTTTCTATGCACCAATACCAGCGTAGTAGAATTTCCCTTGTACCTGAAATCTGTCAGTCAAGTATTGAATTTTGCTTTTCTCCAACTTGAGTGTCCCAAAACGAAATCAATCATGTTAATTAAAATGATCAGGCAAAATATGTTAAAACTTTTAAATTTCACTTTCGGTACAGAATCCCACACAGATGCTCAATTTAACATCCTCTTTTACCTGAAGCTTATTTCGGGGAAATTTGAAAAGCATTTCGCGCCGTTGTCTTGCGATTTCTCAGAAGCTGTCATTCTATTTTCATATTATCTCTTAGAGTCCCGCTCAGTTTCTAGAGAAAAATCGGTCTCTTTCCTCACGATAGCGCTTTACTCCCAAGTTATTGAAAAAGGTGAACGCGTGAAGGAAGACCCGAAACAACGTTACAGAACAACAAGCGCTGCCTGGGAGCAACTTGCGCTGGTATACTACCGCTACTGTACAAAGCCATATTCATTCTAAGTTTCTACAACAACTTAGTTCAGATGCCTGTTAAGAAAACCAGTCATTTATAACAAGAAATTTGTGCATCTGCAGTAAACTTTTAGTATAATGCAGGTATCTTAGGCCATAAAGAGCTCATTAAGAAAACAAATATTCTGTTAAGAATAGGAGAATATTTAACTTTTAGACATTAAAATGTCTGAAAGCTTGATTGAGTTTTTCACTCTGCTAATTTAAGTCTATAAAGTTTACTATCTATATAGACCTCTCAAGCTGCAATGATGGAGTTCACTAGAATGATACATCATAACTTACAGTTGAACCAGGTCAAGCGTACCCCACTAGACTCTATTAATGGATCGATTATTGAAAATTGAACCCATTAGTCGTTTCAAAAAAGCATTCATTTATTCATTGTTAGCGCGGATCAATGTCCAAATTAAAATTGGTAGAACAAAGATCCGCGCTAACAGTAAAAGCAATAGCCTGTAAAATTCAAACTACAGTACATTTGAAACAGCTCGTTTGTTCAAACTGTTCCTGCATGTTGTTGACACATTCATGTAATTCGTTATGCAAATTTGGTCATGGCAAGAGCACAAAGTCAAGCGCTTGCAAATGAGTCGGGTTGAAAAATTTGTCCTTCATGTGTAGCATTACCCACCTTGTAGCATGAAAAAGTTTGGTATATATTATTATTTCACCAGACTGTCCATTATACCGCGACGAATAGCGCAACACATGTGCTGCCATTGTCGAAGGTCAACTGAAATGAACATCTTTCACTGTGAGTTCGCATACTTTTCGCTAACTTAATTTGCATATACCTCAAAAAGAGAACCGTTTATTATGATAAAACGCTTCCAGTCCTTTTTCATTTTTGTTTTTGAATAACTCAGTAGCGGAAAAAACGCAAGTGTACAAACGTAAAATGTCCATTTAGTGATCATTAGTGAGTTTAAACTTACGCGACAGGACCCACTTACACCGTGCCTGGTTTGAAATGGCGAATTTTCTTTCTGACAGTACGCGTTGACCGCTGTAAATCACGAGAAATCTGCTTTTTGGAAAATCCAGTTATATAAATCAAGAATTGCCGCTCTGAATATATTGAGAGGGTCTTTCCCGCGGGCTTTCTGGTTTTCTGGTTTCATGCATTGTTCGTATAATCCAATCAGAAATCTAATTTTGATTTGAATACTTGAAACGACTAACGGGCTCAATTTTCAAGTAATAGATTCATTAATAGAATCTAGGGGGGTACGCTTGACCTGGTTCGACTGTAATATGACAGGGTTAAAAAGGGAAACACACACTGAGAAATCCCAAAGGGGCACCTGCTACGCAGGTTACGATGGACTGACTTACCGAAGCAATTTCAGTCCCACCAAGTATAGTAGTAGAACCTGGAACCCTTTGATGCTAAATCAGCGAACTACGCCACTGGACAACATTGTCCACGACTACTGAGGGCCTCTTCATGTGATCCCGGTTGACCGGGCTAACCCGCTTACCGAGATCTCGCCTCATTCATATTTCTTTTGTAAAAAATTCGATGTGTTCACATGAGAAGGCGGGCCAGCCCGGTTACCGAGATCTCGGTTTCAGCGATCGAGGGCCTCTTCATATGATCCCGGTTACCGGGATGGCTCGGTAAGCGGGATGAATTTTGCAGTCCGTTTATATGGGAAATTTCATCCCGATTATCGAGATGAAAAGTGGTGACGCGGTCAATCGAGCGTGACATTTACCGAACAAGCCAGGCAAGAATTTTTCATTTTTATCGGTTCTACAAACCTCAAAAGTATTATATCTTTATCTCTACTACGAAAAGGAATTATTTTGAACTAGAACATCTCAGAAATGAGCCGTAATAATCAAATATATTCGTTCTAAGACGCGAATGTTTAGTTATAGACTTCATCCCGGTAACCGGGATACCGTGTTCATATGAGAAAATTTTCGTCCCGGACTCCCGAGATCTCGGTCGCTGAAACCGAGATCTCGGTAACCGGGCTGGCCCGCCTTCTCATATGTACACATCGAATTTTTTACAAAAGAAATAGGAATGAGGCGAGATCTCGGTAAGCGGGCTAGCCCGGTCAACCGGGATCATATGAAGAGGCCCCGAGATCTCGGAAGTCCGGGACGAAAATTTCCTCATATGAACACGGTATCCCGGTTACCGGGATGAAGTCTAAAACCAAACATTCGCGTCTTAGAACGGATATATTTGATTATTACGGCTCATTTCTGAGATGTTCGAGTTCAAAATAATTCCTTTTCCTAGTAGAGATAAAGATATAATACTTTTGAGGTTTGTAGAACCGATAAAAATGAAAAATTCTTGCCGGGCTTGTTCGGTAAATGTCACGCTCGATTGACCGCGTCACCACTTTTCATCTCGGTAACCGGGATGAAATTTCCCATATGAACGGACTGCAAATTCATCCCGCTTACCGAGCCATCCCGGTAACCGGGATCATATGAAGAGGCCCTGAAGGAGAGATTAATTTATGTATTTATCAGTTGTTGAGGGTTTTAAATTATCTGGCACCTGTGGCGCAACGATTTTAACAGTCAAATTACCTCAAACCGCAAAAGAGAATACGCGAATGAGCAGGGAACCCCGTCAGACGTTTCTCCATCATATTTTCTGCTTCCATTTTGTGCGAAATCCCTGTTGACTTGGACGACAACCTTGGCCTTGAGCGGCTTTCAACGCGGCGCTTTCAGTCACCAAAATAAGAAGTTGTCTCTTAGTTTAACTGTAGTTTCCCTCAATGGAAGGAGTTAGCAGACAACACACCTGCTAATGTTTTCTTTTAAGAATACGTTATTCGTTGAGGTGATTTTACGTCCTTGCTTTTTGTCCCGTAATGGCGGCTGATGGTGAATACATGCACTATACGTAGTTTCATGAATAATTTATGATTTGATTAAATTCCGATTAAATTAATATAAAGTTTACAGCTGATCGAGCGAGCGAGTGAAATTCAGCCCACATTACGATAACTCGTTCATTGCGCATGCGCGCATTCACGAGTTAAAACTGACAGGTAAAGAAATCCACAGATCCTGATTAAGTCTTCATAGATAACATTTATTTAGCGTTACCAGAAATCTTGCATTTAATCCGAGCCAATAATCCTAAGGAAATGCCACAGAGTTACTGACATGTAGCATACACAATGGCATATCGAGAACCAATCCTAACGGCTCAGAATTATCAGTAAGAGAACCTCCATTCAATATTTTTGAGCATTTCCCCTCACGATCAAGGTAAACATCATGAAGCAGAGCAGTAGAACCTAATTTTGATCAAAAGGGAAGAATTTCTTATCAAAGGCTTTTATCAACACAACAGACACACAGTGGAAGTCGCGTAGGTCTGTCAACTCCATTTTAACATCTTGCTTAAGGACCATCCTGATGGTCATCGCAGAAAATTCATCATGCTCTTGTGAGTTAAAGCGTTCGATATTTCCATCAAAAGTGAGTTTTTGACGGGCCTATGCAATTTCCCTTTGCAGCATCTCTGCTCTCCCACATTCTCAAACCGAAAAAAATCCTGATCGACCCGGATAGACAATTTCCAACAAAGTGAGAAATTCTTCGCCTTTTCATTTCGGAAAAATATATATGCGTTATTGACCAAGCTTGTTCGGTCAAGATGGCTGGATATTGGCCAAGTTCTTTTTTTGCGTTTTTATGGACCGAGACGAAGTCGAGGTCCATAAAATGCAAAAAAAGAACGATTAGCATGTAATCGTGGAAAACAAGGAATCCTAAATTATCTTAAGGCTCTAACTTTATAATGGATTAAAGAGAGTGTACAATTACTGAGAACGAAAAAATTTAGATTCTCGCAAGAGCGGGAAGATTTGAATAGAATCCGGCAAACTCGCCATTTTCAGCCGATCGCGCGGTGGCGTAAATATTGAACATTTTTTAAACAGTTTCCAATCATTAATTCTTGAATGAAACAATAGATTTTGAGATTATATGCAAACATAAGCCGAAAAATAGAGCGGGTAAATCAGAAAACTGGGCGAAACTTTGATAAGATTTTGTTGTTTACAACAAGCAAGACGCGGCTAAATTAAAAGCGTGAGATTCTTCGGCGAACTTGAGAAAAATACTTTTCTGAACTGCTCTAAACACTTAACGCAACTTCCACTACGCTATGATTTAAATACAGTCATTGCAAACCTAGAGAACTTATCAAATACTACACACAGAACAACTCACCGATTCAACTCACATTAATTGTAGCTGAAACAAAATTTTCACTACACCAGGACGATTCCATTCCCTTTCCTTTCCTTTCCTTTCCTTTAAGTAAATGTTGAGAGTTTACCGAACTTTTTAGTGAGCGTTTTCCCCCAAAACAACAAGGAAATCGAAGAAAAGATTGCATTGTTGAGTGGGATTAAGGACGGTCAACGGGTAATCCCGAGCAGGCAAGATAGCTCCATCTTGCCCGCTCGGGTAGCCAATCACAGCGCAGGATTTGACTTATCTTGCCCGCTCGCGAAGCCAGCCATAAATAAATCCAAGTACTAACCAATCATTCATTGAGACGTCGCCTTCGAATCGTGCGTGCAGAACGGTAGGGTTAAGGCCATCTTGATCTTCGTTCTCGTCTAATTCTTGAGCTGTTCGACCCAATGATCGGCATAGCGTCGAATGAAAGCAACAACTTCCAGGCATCCGTTGAATAAAGATTCGGTAAAGGACATCACTTCGTCATTGTCCAATTTTTTTTTTCGGGGGGGGGGGGGGGGGGAAGAAGGGAACATTGAACACGAAAATTTTAATGATAAATATCGGGTGATTCTGCGAGATGTGTTGTAAACAAATCTCTGAGGCATTTCCTACATCATCAAATGCTAAACTGGTTCCCAGTCTCCGGGACATAGCGCGACCACGGAGCCTCTGCTAGCATGGTGGGAAAGTAATGCACTGATTTCGCAATTAGGGGGGGAGTCTTAAATACTAACCGAAAACTACTAAGGCAAAACTACATCATTGACTTCCCACTTCAGAAAAGTAACATTTTGCTAACGCTCAAGATTATGAAAATAAGGGCAAACTTACAAGCTGGGAGCCAAATTATTTTAGACAAGAAAGATAATTCTTATTAGTAGTAGTAGTATCTTAGAAAACGTAGGAAAAGGTCAACTGTCAAGTTATTTAGGTACAGTTTTATCAGCATCGATGTGCAGTTAGAAGAGATAAATTGTATCCCAAAACATGTCTGATCCACGGAAATGTGAAAAATGTTGATTAGCTAGTTGTTTTTTGAGCTAGTGGAAATTTTCCATTAAATAACGAAGTGAAATATGTATCGTAAACGCAAGAATTTGTGATGATGTCGTATCACAGAGTGAACACTGAGTTGTTTAGTGAAAATTATGGAATGAAAGAGGACCATGAAATATTTGCCTTTAGAATATTGCATTTCTCAATCTTTCTTTCCATGTAGGTACGTCCTTGGTGTAAAAGAAATACATTTGATAGGTGCTGTGATCATCATCTACACAAAAATGGTGGATAGAAAGTTAGCAGTTCTAGTGTTTCACGTGCAAGAGCTTAGCATTGCTAAAGCACAGGGAAACAGAGCGGGGGAGGGAAGAGCCTACAACGAGCTGGGCGATGCTCATTACGATCTGGATGATTTTCAACAGGCCATAGAGCATTACACTCAATCACTTAGTATTGCTAAAGAAGTAGGGAACAAGTCTGGAGAGGGAGTTGCCTACGGCAAACTAGGCAATGTTTATCACCGCCTAGGTAATTTCAATAAGGCTTTGGAGTACCGAAAACAATATCTTAGTGTTATAAAACAAGTAGGAAGCAGGGCTGGAGAGGGAATAGCCTGCGGCAACCTGGGCAGTGCTTATCACTGTCTGGGAAATTTCAAACAAGCCATTGAGTACCACAAACAAGCTGTTAGCATTGCTAATGAAGTAGCGGACAAGAAAGAAGAGGGAAGAGCCTATGGCAATCTTGGAATTGCTTATCGCGGTCTGGGTAATTTTAAACAAGCGGCAGAGTACCAAAAACAACAGTTAAGTATTGCCAAAGACGTAGGGGACAGGGAAGGAATGCAAAGTGCCTATAGCAACCTGGGCAATACTTATCACAGTCTGGGTGATTTTAAACAAGCCATAGACTGTCAAAAACAAGGTATCAGTATTGCTAAAGAAGTAGGGAACAGGGCTGGAGAGGGAATTGCCTACGGCAACCTGGGCAATGCTTATCACTGTCTGGGTAATTTAAAACAAGCCATAGAGTACCACAAACAACATCTTAGTATTGCTAAAGAAGTAGGGAACAGGGCTGGAGAGGGAATAGCCTACGGAAACCTGGGCAATGCTTATCACTGTCTGGGTAATTTTAATAAGGCCATGGAGTACCACAAAAAGCATCTTATTATTGCTAAACAAGTAGGAAACAGAGCTGGAGAGGGAATAGCTTATGGAAATCTGGGCAATGCCTATTGTGGCCTGGGTAACTTCAAACAAACCATAGAATCTCACAAAAAAAGTCTTAGTATTGCTAAAGAAATAGGGGACAGGGCTGGGGAGGGAAGAGCTTGTGGTAATCTGGGCATTGCTTTTCATCGTTTAGGTGATTTTATACAAGCTACCGAGTTCCACAAACAAGATCTTTGTATTGCTAAGAAGATAGGGGAATGGGCGCGGGAGGGAAAAGTCTATTGCAATCTGGGCAATGCCTGTTATAGTTTGGGTAACTATAAACAAGCCATGGAGCACCACGAACAAGCTCTTAGTATTGCTAAAGAGGCAGGGGACAGGGCTGGTGAGGGAAATGCGTGCTATATGTTAGGTCTTAATTATGAAGCAACGGCTTCCTTTTCTGAAGCCCTTGATTATTACCGATCCAGCATAAGACTCTTCGATTACATAAGAATCCTTCTTCAGTCAGAGGACGCGTGGAAAATAAGCTTCCATGATGTGTATCGGGATGTGTACACTGCATTGTGGAGCATTCTTTCGAAGACCGGGAAAACCGAAGAGGCTTTGTGCGCTGCTGAGCAAGGACGAGCACAGACTTTGATCGACGTTTTGAAGAGACAGTATCGTGTTGACTCACTACCGTCCACTTCAGTTGAGCCTAAGGAAACGGTTGCTTGCATGTTAAACAATTTAACTACTCAAACTGTTTTCATAGCACTTGACAAAACCAGTACCACGATCAGTTTTTGGATGATCAGGAAAGGCAGAGAAATTCTCTATAAACAAAAGGAAATTGAGCATGGAGATGCCTCGTTATTAATGGAAACTACTTTTCAAGAGATTGGCGCAGGTGTTCGTGTCAAATGCGAGAATCGTTCAATGGATGAGCTTAGTGATGAGTCCCAATCGACCAGAGAAGCTGTTGGGGAAAATACCAGTCATGTACTTCCTCCGTCAATTCTTTGTGTTCCCTGTATGATGCTATTATTGGCCCCATTGCAGATTTACTCTATGGTGACCAGTTAGTCGTTGTCCCGGATGGTCCATTTTGCTTGGCTCCTTATCCTGCATTGAGCGAATCAATCAGGATTCGCGTCGCTCCCTCGCTGAACTCCTTAAAGCTAATCACAGGCGCACCTGACGACTTCCACAGTAAGAATGGCGCCCTACTCGTGGGAGATCCATGTTTAGATGAAGTTCCTATGAATTTATCACAGTTGCCGTACGCCAAAAAGGAAGTCGAGATGATTGCAAAACTTCTGAAGACGACACCTCTCACAGGCAAAGATGCAACTAAATATGAAGTGGTGAAGAGACTCAAGTCAGTTGCTTTGCTGCACATCGCCGCACATGGATGTGCGCAAACTGGAGAAATTGTTTTGGCCTTGGATCATGGTCGCAAATCCCAGCCTCTCAGAAGACAAGACTACATTTTAACAATGTCAGATGTGCAAGCAGTTTACCTGAGAGCACGGCTCGTTGTCCTGAGCTGCTGTCACAGTGGCCGGGGAGAGGTTAAGTCTGAGGGTGTGGTCGGGATAGCGCGTTCTTTCCTGTGTGCTGGTGCTCGATCTGTTCTGGCGTCACTTTGGGCGATTGATGACGAGGCAACCATGGT
The DNA here is from genome assembly GCF_977016875.1 of Pavona decussata. Classification (NCBI taxonomy): domain Eukaryota; kingdom Metazoa; phylum Cnidaria; class Anthozoa; order Scleractinia; family Agariciidae; genus Pavona; species Pavona decussata. The sequence goes on along the minus strand of NW_028145470.1, from coordinate 6,717,729 downwards.
GTTCATGGAAAGTTTCTATCAACACCTTGCAAATGGAAAAAGCGCCAGTGTGGCTCTTCACCAGGCTATGAAATCTCTTCGGGAGTCGCAGGAGTTCCATGCTATGAAGTACTGGGCTCCATTTGTGCTGATTGGTGATGACGTGACGCTTGAATTTGGAGAACAGAAATGAAAGAGGATGGTAAGTGTTTTCTGCCTTTAAGTTTGGACAAAAGTATATATTTCCTTTGGCAATTAAATAAGGTTACTATTTAAAATACTCAATGCTTGTCAATTGAATGGTTTTAAAGTCTTCCATTTAGTAGAGTTTTGAACAGGATTTGAATGGGGATGGAATTTATGAGTAGCTGTTATTTCTGTAGACGAGAGACCATAGCATTTATGTACACAACTTGCAAAAAGGAAGCCTGAAAATTAAATCAGGCTTGAGCGGGGTTAGTCTGAATTTTTTCTAGGTTTCCTTGAGCTCGCAATTCACCCTGTGCAGTTAAAAGATATCGTTGATACCATTTTACTGTCATTCACTCTACCACTTAAGAAAACGTCTATGATACTTTTTTCAAGGGTATACTTTATTTTTCGCACATTGGAATTGTGTCAAACGTTAGTCGTGTTTGGAACATTACAGGTGACGTGTTTTTCTCTGCTTAATTTTTATCATTTTGTTCTTGATATCTCTGCTCTTAATCTGCACTCTTGATACGATAAACTTGTTAACTGAGAGTCTTTAAAAAGTTCTTTGACATAAAGTATTGATATTAAACATTCTTTTTGGCCTGCAGATCGTGGGTCGTCAAGACAAGAAAGGATGCTGGACGTGAATATGACGCACACATGATGAGTATTTTGTTTCTACTTCAATTATCAAGGCCATTAGTAAAGAATCTTAGATGCGAAGAACAAAACGTTTTGATCAAGAAACTCAAAACAGAACAACTTAAACGACAAGATTAAGCATTGGCTTTAGAGCTTTCTACTGTATTTTTAAAGAAAAGGACACCTATGGTGCTTTTTTCAATGTTTCTATGATGGCACTTGACTGTAATTTTCTGAATTTATAAACTGTTGCTATTTTAGTATCAGGATGAGAAGAAAGGAAATGGTGCGTCTTCTCTCAATAGTATTCTGACTGAAGTTCCAGCATTGTATATATGAGTTTTCAAGCTATCCTTGTTTGATACGCGAAAGAGTAATGAATTAGAAAAAAAATTTAATCAAATGTTAATTTAGAACATTAAGGAAAGTTACTTGAGTCAAACAAGATGGCGCATTTACCTATTTTAAGCTACTTTGGAAACTGAAATATTTTAATAAGTAAACTTTAGCGAAAGCCATTTCTAGCACTCTCAAAGCATGGAGCAGTGTAAGGTTGATTTTTCAAGTCTTCCTTACATAGACCTTTTTCATAAATGGCGGCCGATAAATTATTATTTTGTTTTCATGAAATTAGCCCTACTAGCCTCGTCAGCATGTGCAAAATTCAAAAGAATTTTTACTCTGAAATTAGGTTAGTAAGGCTAATTAACATATATTGAAAAGAATAATAAATCGGCCGCCATTTATGAAAAAGGTCTATACGATAACTTAAGTGCAACACACGTGCTTGTCATTTTTTTTTCTCAGAAGAGTTTCATGGGTATGAAAATTACAGGGACCAAGAAATTGATTTAAAATTATGAAATTGAGATATACTTGTAATATGGTAATTTGTGATACGAACTCGAATCTCTTTCTCTCTAACATCGCTTATCAATGATAAGTTATTGCTATGACAGACTTAATGGGCCCTTCTTTCAAGCATGTTCATTTTCCATTTTCCTTTCTATAAGACTGATATCCCTGCCGCACATGAATGGTATACTCGGCATTGAACTGAATCTAGCTTACAATGCAGGCTCTTGTAGCGGGAATATATTTAGAAATATTTGCAAGTGAAAAGATTCCCCGCTCAATCCTCGTGTGTAAGTTAATTCCAGTTCAATATGGAGGATACGAATACGTTCTATTGCAATTTACCATTTTTCTTGATTCGAAAAATTTTGAAGGTCATTTTATTTGGAGAGTGATCTACCTCGTATTATTTATTTTGCTAATCAGTTCTAACTGAAGGAAAACGAAAATTAAACTTAATTTCCTGTGCTCCAGTCCAAATGACAGCTGTTGCTAACTTAGAAAAGGGAAGCCTAGAAGCGGGAAAGCATGCATATGCAACTAAAACCGTCCACTAAGAGATATGACGTCTATCGAGCTTGCATATAGTTGTAACTTTGTTGTTTGCAGAAGACTTTACGCGTTAACAGTTTTTGGTTATCGCTGATAGGCTCTCTGATCTTAATTGAACAGATGGTGCGCCATCTTCTGACCACCTCTGCTGTTGCCTTAGAAATAGTCCTTGAGTAGTAGCATCGTGCGGTCACCCCAGCCCCCAAAAGAACAGTGAACAGGGGCGAGAGGGCACTGGGAAAGAATGAATGAACTGAACTGAATTGAAAACTGCCGATAAGCATCACGGGTGATATAATTTATCACTTGAGTTAACAAAAGTATAAACTGAGTTTGATAAATGACGAGTATGGAATAATTTTTTATTAATTCCACTGACTTAAATCTAGGCTTTTTTAGTTCCTAATGAAGGTTAGTTCTGTCTAAACGAATTATTGGGCAATGCTATTAAATTTCTAGTTGTTCGATCAGCCTTGCTTAGCTTTGCATATTTGAAGTTGATTTACTTTCGATTATCAATTAATAAAACTGATTTATTTATTCCATTCCCTAAAATTATTTTGGTCTACTAGTTTTCTTTTCCTCGCAACTGCATTCTGAAATAGTAATCCAGGGGCTCCATCTCCGCTCCCCTCCCCTCCCTACTTGGGAGAATCACTTGCCATCACAAATGCTTGGACCCAGGATCCTTTGCTTCAAAATAATCCAACATGGCTGAAAAAAGCAGCGAACTTTCTACAGGCCAGGTATTTTAAGATTTCACCCTCATTCTAAATTGCCTTTGAAAATTGTTTTGAACGCGTTTGAATGTGATAATTTAAGCTTTATTATCGTTATTGCAGACTTTTAAAACCTCTACCCTCGTAAATTTGTGTACAAGCCAACTTGACCGAAGCAAAGACCGCCTTCGATTCCCGATTTGAGTGTCCACATGTAAGCTATCGATCGGTTTAAAAAACTAGAAGGGTGAAGCTTGCAGAAACGTCGCGACGCTGTGCATATTGAAAAAGAAGAGAGTAATTTAAATCATTTACGAAGCAACAATTTTGTGATCACAAAGTCTGCCTATGTTTTTGACAGCCAAGTTGCCAAGATATCTACGAAGGGTGGTGGGGAGGGAAGGGGGGAGGGGGGGGGGGGGGGCGGAGGAGCTTTTCGATTATATCAACAACGAAATGAAATGCAACAACACATCGTTCCTCCTATCCATTATTACGTAACTTTTTTCTTTTGTCAGATCAGTAATTGTATGGAATGATTGTGGGTATATTTAGAAAGACCATCTTGACACAGTGAAGGCGCATCCTTCCCCTACATCCAGTATTTTGTATAATTTCTGATCTATGTACTGATCAAGGTGTTATCCAAGAAGTTTAAGCAGATCGAATTCTTATTACTTCCTAAAGCCGGCGACACACCTGGTAATTTTTTTCATCAATTGCGGCAATGTTGTACTTCAACCTTGTTCCAGGGCTCTATAGAGGAGCATTTTGAAAAGTCATGTGACAAAATTGCCCAACCTGATTGGTTGACTTTACTGGCGATTCGCAGCGATGAGTGTAGGGCACACTTTGCGAACGCCAGCAAATTTAATCGCTGATATCTGATATGCCATATATTGGCGATTTTATACGCCGATCGCGGCGATCGGCGAAAATCTCAATCGCTGCACCGGGCACACCTGGCGATTTTCGACGATCGCGGCGATTGGCGTATAAAATTGCCAAGTGTTTCGACGGCTTTAGGAAACACAGCTACAATTATAATTCCATCATACCTGGAATATACTGGCCATCAAAAATCAACAACTACAGATGTACATCTACATTGATGAGTAACTTGGAAGATCCTATTCTTTTAAAGTGAAAGCTTATAGACAGAATTGTTTTACTTGCTTGCTCAAATCTTCTTTTTTTTTCCTATGAAAATTAAAAAAATAATAATAATTTCCTATCAATTTTTCTTCCTTGGGTTTAAGACATACAAAATGTGCAATGTCACTTCCGGTTAGGATACAATGTTGTGCAAGATGAGAGACTGGGGATAGCAGACGGGCTCTGTTGTCTACACAGGATCATAAGTTTTGTGGTTTCTCTGTTCCTTAATTGTTTCTCGGGTTCGGAGGAAGAAAACTGTGTGGATGAAATTATGACCGGAAATGTTGAATGCTCATGAATGAAAGTAGAGAAGTTCCTGGCCTTAAACCATTGGCTAAGCTAGTCACCCAGTCACAAACATCAGTATATTGATTCATGCAAAGTGGGGGGAAACAGTTGACTGTCGTAACCTTTTCGTAATGTTATTTTTAGTGTGGTTTTATTTCATACTTGAGATCGAGACGTTTTACAGCAAGTGTTTAATGGGATGTTATCTTTCCCCGACTGTCGTGCGGCACCCGTAAAATGTCCTAGGATTTTGCAATCCTCCGAGAGTCGCTGTTGTTCGCGGTTGCAATTTCGTACGCAGAGTCCTCAGGCTCTTTGGCCAGTGGTTGGTCGCCAGGAGAGACTCTCGAGAATTCGCAAAAATTTTTTTGATTGGTTGCCATAGTTTTACCGCAAGAAATCTTACGGTAATAAAATTCCAGTTGCCCAACCGACCAACCGCTGGCCAAAGAGCCTAAGTACTCTGAGTTCAAGATTGTCGCAGCTGTAGACAAGTTTTGCATTACCGATCGATAAGTGTAAAGAGTAGGGACATCGTCCCAATTATGTTCACTGGCAGGCATTAATTCAGTGGTGGATCGATACTCCGCTGATAGCCATGATAGCAGTTGCAATGGGCGCTGTAACAGGGACCTTAAGATGGCCGCAAGTGTTGGTCGCACTGCTCACAAATTGTTTCTAGAAGTCGTGAGATCAGCAGAAGATGGTAAGCAGTGTTCGTAAAGTCTCAAAAGAGATTGGAATCACTTGAAAGTTCTTCGGAAATATTCGGAGAATACTCGACACTGTTCGGCGAATGAGAGGAACTCCGTTGATAAGATATAAAATCGCAAAAACACACGAGACGTAAGAGTTAGGTGAGACTCGGCACGATCAACTGATAGCTGAGAAATGGCCGAAATTTTAACTGATAGCTGAGAATCCAGCAGACCCTCTTCGAAGTTTGTGGAATTTTTTTCTTTTTTTCGCTAAAACTTCGGCCAGGGTTCCTTAAGGACGGTGCCTACAGTTTTGTTACTCCGCATACGTTCTGCGTATCTCAAGATACTCGAGGTTTCTTGTGGGTGGCGCATACTAATACAGGTATATTTTTGCGCGGTTTAAAACTATGCGGAGAGAGCGAAAATTAGCAAGTGCTCTTGGTATCAAAAAAGAAAATTTGAGTTAGCCATACATTTTTTAGAAATAATAAAGCCTCAATTTGGAAAAAAAAAAACTATACATTGCTTTGTATTTTACTGTTTTTTAGAATAATTGTTGCTTAATTATCTCTAAAAAACACGTGGTTACCCTAAATTTTCTTTTTGGATTTCAATAGCCCTTGCTAAGATCTGCTTTCTCCACAGTCTTAAACCACGCAAAAATACTTTTTTATTAGTAGGCACCGTCCTAAAGTTCCATGATATCCAGCTATACTGGGTCTCCTTAACTAGTAACGGATGAGAGGGTATGGGAAAATGGGCTGACTGCTTAACGTGGTTGATGTTTGTGGTTTGGTGGTAAATTGGTAATTCAACTTGTTCTCGCAGATTCCATACAATCTCCCCCATTCCTAACAGAGAACTACGTAGTTGAAATGCAAGCATCAAAAACCAGTGATTAAAATCCTCTTCAACAAAATCCTTTCATGTCGTCGTCATGGGTGGAAAGACTCGTCATCGTTGCACACGCAAATCCGTGTAAATGCTTCTCCTATCACCAACCCCACTCCCTCCCCCAGCCTATAAAGAATAAGGATCCCCAGGGGTACTATATAAGCTATTTATTAGTACGTCCGGCGCCAAAGGGTGATTTTGTTAAGCGTTTTGGTCTGAGATAGGGTCAGAGTTTGGAGTACCCTCACCCCCACCCCCTTCCCGGTGCAGCTGACCACAAGTAGCGTAAGCAATGCATTCCAAATTGAATACAGACTTCACATGTGAACGTATTGCTGTGATTGTAACGTTTCCAAGCAGATTTTCAAAATATGGAAATTGGCTTATTTTTTCAGGTTCTTCCTTTCAGTTTGGAGAAAGCAAAAACCGATTAAAATTTATTTTTCCTCTGAGAAATCATTTCACATTTTCCTCCCGGTGCTTCAAGACCATTTCTACGTTAAAGAAAAGGTTTTTTGTCAAATATTTTAGCAGTTTTGGCCAACATATGGCAAAGTCTCCATGACAGCGCCCCTTTAAAAACATAAAGCTCGTGTTTGCCCTTAATTTCTCATTTTACTTTTTTCCTGTTTGCAATTTCCTTTACCAAGTTATTTTGTCAAAAAATTGTTGCTGATATACATACGATTTTTTTTAGCCCATGCAATGACTGTCTTTCTTTATTCATTCTTTGTTTTGCTTTGGGATTCATTTGCTAAAATATGCGCGAAAACAACGTTCGTGCCAAACTTTTGACGTAGTAGCCCGCGATTGGCTTCAGTTGCTAATCCATATTCATGACAAACTGTGGAATTTGTCACAACCACACAGGCCGTGACTGTGTGAAGATGTCTTCTTCTTGTCAGTGAAGAAAAGTTCGTGCTTTTGAGGGAACTCTGAGGGAGCTATGAAGATACTGGGAAGGCCGTACGACAAGTTAAAGGGTTTTTAAGACAACTCCAATCAAGGTAAGCATTGTTTCGCAAACGTTATAACCTTTAAATTGTCCAGAAGGCTGAAAGAGTACAAATAGTTTTCCGTGAAGTAAGCACGCGCTTTCAGCGTCGCTTCAGTTTGAACTTGGCTTACACTTTGTGTTCTCTGATTTCGTTTGTGTCTCGACCTAAGCTTCAAGGAAATGCTTCTCGCGTTAAAATATTAATTGAACATTAGTTGTCAATATTTACGAGTTTTTCCGTTTAATGTGTTTTAAGATTGAATATTTGTGCTAATCTGCTGTATCACTCTTTTCTCTCTTCAGAAAGACTGGTAAGACAAAAACTGCAAGAGAACAAACTGGAATGGGCGAACAGGGCAGAAGGAACTCGGCAAAGATAAAAAGTTTGTTAGTTTTAGTTGAACGAAAAATGGTGGCTGAACAATTTTGTTAGCTTTTGGTATTATCAAATGTCTTCATTTCACAGAAGAGTGAACTGATTTCGTATTCACCAAAGGTAGCAAATTGACATAGGACACGAATTGTATTGAATTGAATTGAATTGAATTGAAGAATTTTGAAATAATCTCGCTGATAATTGTCTAACTCTACTCTTGAAATTGTCATAATACTTGAATTGGATTTTGACAAGAATTCACATACAGGATTGCTAACATTATCGAGCCAAAACATTCCGCGAACGAATTAAAAGCTTGTAACGCTTTCAAATTTATTAGATCCTGGAACCTAATTGTGTTTTCTCATCGCTTAGTCACATTTTTCATGTCTAAATCTAAACTTGGCATAGGACTAGATATCGGAGAAAAATAAAAGTTCCTGCAAGTACTAAGGTCAATATCAGCCACCATTTGAACGTTGAGCGATCTTCTAATCTGATCTTTCACGATTTACTTGGTGAGTCTATTTCGTGTCAAAGTGCCAAAGTGACCGAACGAATTTTTTCCTGTGTTAACGAAAATTGGTTGTTTGCTGAATCTTCTGACCTACAGAGAAAATACGATTTTAGGATTTAGTTTTGTTGATCGCTCAACGATAGGTATAAATTAGTTAATGTTAGCGCAGTCGATGTCGTTGGATGTTTTGTATTTTAAGGTGGTAATTGACAGTTTATCAAGCGAAAATTTTTTGCGGGATGCAACTTCGGCACGCGGTATTAAATATTTGTTTCTTGGAATTAAGAGCATCTCAGTTTATTTAGCAACTGTTTGGCGAAAACCGTTTATTAAAACAAGCCATTGAACAAAAAAGATATATTTTCTTGCACATTTTTTTTGTCTCCTGTTTTCAAATTTAAACAAAATAAAACAATAAAATTGATATCAAATGTCAACTTAAATGTCTTATTACAACAACAACAACAACTACCAAAAATTTTACAGGGAAAATTAAAAACAACAACAAAAAGTAACACGTTGTTTCGAGGACTTCACGTCATCATTGTCAAGTGTGGAGGACACGTCTTTCTGAGGTCATTTATATGCAAACCCCTTGTGAAGTTCCAAAACTTTTTTCAATTTTCACACTTGTGAAACTTAACTGAATAAATTTGTTTTTAAGACTAAAATTCAAAACGAAAATGTTTTGTTTCGTTCTTTGAAACTCTGGTGTTGTCTGATCAATGTTTGTATTTATTTTTTTCCTCGAAATGTACGTTTTTGCAAAAAGAAAAGATTGAAAACATTTCTGTTTATCAGTAGGAAATTTAAATTGACTTATTTTCACATTTACCCAAAGGCTGACATCATAACAGCTGACAATTTTTCACTACTGGCGATAAATATTTACGAATATATGATAAACTGTCAATGCCCTCTTATAAATATCCATAACTTCGCTACATCGACTGATGAACTGTTGTTAGCCGAGAGAACAGAGACATTTTCAAGACTTACTCTGAATTTTGTATGAAATCCAAGGAATATTATTTTTCTGGTTATAAATATCACAAAGATAATATCATAGGCGACAAATTACTCCTTAATATTGGCGCGAAATTAAGTGTTAATTTAAAACTTCACATGTGAAATTATAAAATTCAAAACCTCGAATCCAAAAGTCACGAATGTTTCGCACGTTCTTGATAGTGCCTGTGTTCTCTTGTCGTCTCACAGTTGATAGTTGTCATAAAACTTTGATGTCTGGTTTGAGGAAAAGTTCGTTTTAACGTTGCTTAAAAAAGGCTAGTTATACAGACCACAATAAGAACACAACTTTTTGAAAACAAAAATTCTGATTATCGACACTAAACAACAGTGAACGATGTTTTATTTATTGCAAAGTTCGAGTGAGATTTTTAATTAATTCAACTGATGATTTAATTTATCTGCACCGCACCACAATATTTTGATTGTAGTTTGATTTGAAATAGAAGAAAATGATGCGACAATATGATCTTTTCTTTCAGCAAAATAAAATGATGTTGAAACCGGTTTATTAATAATAATGATCAAAAAGGCTTTACACCGGGCAAATGTCTTCGTCATCGTTGTGATTTTATATTTTCTTGAAGATTTCGAAACGATTTTGCAGCCGTCACGATTATTGTCGCGATAATAAATTCTAGGAACATACCTTCAATTTATTGTTCGTTACCCATCAAATTTCAAGATTTGTGCGTGGAACCAAATCGACAACCATTTAGGCGGCCATTTCGTCCAACTGTGTACAATTTAGTTTTCAATTTGTTTGTAGATATTATGTACAAGCACTAAAACAGCGAGCGAAAAGATTAAATTGGTCGCGTAAGTTTTTCAAAATCCAAATATTGACTTCAAATCTTCGTTTGTTTTCGGTAATTCGTTTCGAATATTGTGAGTCGTTGTTTTATTTTTGGAAAACAATTTGCACATCTGTGACAGTTTTAACAGGGACAACTTGAAAGTAATCTCAACTGAATTAAATTTAATACTGAACGTTCATCTTGCTTTCAACGAGATTCTTTCCCACACCAAACGCAGACACTTTTGAATTGAATTTGTTTGTTTATTGTGGTTTGCATAACCTGTATTTGATTCCTCTTTCGGTCGTTGCTTACACAAATTTCCGATATTTAAAAAAGAAACTTGTTGACACTTGAAAACAATGTTTTTCTTTTCAATGAACCAGACATTGGGGTTTTATTATAAACTCTTAATTCTAGACGTTATGTTGGAGGAAAAGACCTTTTCTCTGCAACCTTGTTCTTTATGTACCACAGTAACCTGATTTATCAATGCATTGATCGTCAAGAGCTAAATTTTTTAACTCGAATTTTTTTTATATTAGAAAGAACATGGAGCCATGCAATTCTTTAAATTTTATAACTTGCTCCAAACTTTCAAACAGTCGTTATTTGCAATGGCGGCAAAATGGTTAGGCCACGCATTTTCCAATGTGTTCCAAAGAAAATTGTCTTCCAGAAAGAGATCTTGTTATTAAAGGCAACATGGCAAGCTAAGCTAAGAATTGATTGGACTTAAAAAAAAATTTGCGATACGAAAACTTTAGATTCGTTTTTTTTTTTTAAACATTCTGTATCATACAAAATTTCCGAAAAAACGACTTTTTAATAGAGAAAATTCTCTAAAAGTTAGTTTTAGTCTTCAAAGCTTGTCATGTTGTTTTTAATATCCTCTTTGTATACACCATCTCGTGCAGAAAATTTGAAGCTTAAGCGGGTTTTTGGATTTTTTTTATTATTTCGGCTTAAAACCTTTCTGCACGAGATGGTGTATGTTTTTTGGCGGGTTAAAATTTGTAGGGGAAACCTTGAACTTTTTTGGGAACAAAGAAAATTGTTCAAGGGATCCCCTGTTAATTGTTTTGTCAAAACTGTTGCCAGGGGAAACGCTGTGCAAATTTACTCAAATTTTCCCGCCAAAAAACTTAGTATATATAGGACGAAAACCTTTGTCACACCTTTAATTACTTAAATTATTTTCACTTATTTAATTAATTAACTTATTTAAGTAGTAGAACTAGTAAGAATAATTAATATGTATTTAAGAAAGAGAAAATAAAGACAATGAAACTGGAACAATTGTTTTGAACCTTTATTGTTGTTGCCTTTTAATCAATTGTTATATTACAATAAAACTTTAACAAATAATACTGAAAATAACTATTAAAATTTAAAAAAAAAAACGGCGCATGCGTATTTTGAGGCACCGTATTTTTCTAAGTCTTTTGGCGGGAAAATTGGAGCGATTTGAACAGAGGTTACCATGAGAGAATTGAAAGAAAAAAATTGAATTAGGTATTCCAATACAAAAACCTGAACAAGTTATGAATAATCAATTTAATGAAGACTTGCAAAAATAATTCAGATTTCACGATAATTGCCGAAGAATTTTAAGCTGAAATTGTTCCGATAAAATTTGATAGAAGATTGAAATTTAAAACAAATTTCTGAGCGTAAAACTGCAAAAGTGCAACAGCCGTTTTTGTTTGTCTTGCTCAAAACTTGCCTGTATGTAAAGCATTTACACGACATTGCTTGTTTACGATTGATAAAAACAGCGCAAAATATTTTGAACGATATTCACCATTTTGCGAGTTCAAGAGAAGCATGCGATTTTCGAAAGCAAAAATTACACCGTGCAAATTCGTCTCTCGGTATTGATACAGTGCATCACAAATACAACTAACAATTCAAATCAAAGCCTGATGAAAAAATGTATCGTTGAAGTGATCCCAAAAAATTAAATAGTCAATCAAAATTGCCCATAAATTTGGGCTAAGAACAGATAACTGCGAAACAGTTTCAGCAGTGAAATGTTTCCCTTACTAAAATGGAACGAAATAACAAAATTAACACTAAAAATACTAATGACCTGCTAACAAATATGCTGAAAAATTGCAGCTTTCACGTAAACATTCACAGAAAATTGAAAAATCGCGCATAAATTTCGAGTTCCTTACCAGGTAAACAAGTCAAAAATGGCCTAACATTTCCACTGAGAATTCGTGTTAGAATGCCTAGAACGTTCAAATTCCTGCATAAAAACGGACAAACGGCCAAACAGTTTCCTTGACGAATCGGATCTCAACCTTAAAAATCTCTTGGCATTTGAAAAGTGACAAACAAAAGGTAATTGTAATGAAATGACAACTTTTGACAAAGGTGTATTCAAGTGTAAACTCAAAACAAATAGAACATCGACCTGACACTTTCCCCACGAAATAGCGTTTCAGCCTCAAAAATATTACTGAAAATTGCATGAAAATTCAAAATTTATTCTGAAAATAAGTAAATGATCTAGATTTTAACAGCAAAACGCAGTAGTGTCTGAAGGTTTAATTCCTTAATCAAACAATCAAACTCTGAATTGAAAACAGACTAGTGGCCTTTTATTTTTCAGTAGAGTCTGCGAAGCTATAAATCTTAACTGAAAATAAATGATTTGACTACACAAATGGCCTGACTTTCTTTAGTGAGATTAGGAATTTCTGAAGCTTAAAATCCCTACTAAAAACTGACTAGACCAATCCAAATTACATTTGAAAGCAGTCAAATGGCCTAACGTTTTTACAGAGTAATCAATGGTACATGAAGCTTATCACCTTCACTGAAAGCTCACTGAAATAGAATTTAACCTGAAACTAACAAACGTCCTGTCCGAAGCCCCATATTTTTAATGAAACAATCGGAATCTAGACTGAAAGCGGCAAAATGACTTGACGTTAATTTTCAGAGAAAGTGGCTGAAGTTTTAAATCCTTATCCTTTGATGAAAATTGGCTGAAACAATCAAACTTTGAATAGAAAACAAGAAACAGTAATGCAGCATTTTTTACAGTGAAATACTACCTAGAACGTTGGCTTTAACTGATAAACAATACAAGATTCAGGTTTTACTGAAAAAAGCACCTCAACACCAAAATTTGTACTGAAAACTGAGAGTTAGTCTCGCAATATTTTACAGACAAATTACATCTTGGCTTCAAAATGTTTATTAAAAAGTGGCCCACAAATGGCCTTATGTGGGAAGTCATCTTTTATTAACAAACAAAAAAATACAAGTAAAATTGAAACGTAAATTTTAACTTGATAATGGTGTCATGTAGACATCGAACGTTTTTTCTCGTTGATCTTTGCTTGTATTTGTATTAGTAAACCGAAAGTAGACAAAAAAATACTTTTTTCTGAGAAATCATGTCTCAACCTTAAATTGCTTAACGAAAATTAAAAACAGAACACTTTCAAGTGACAAAAGGTGTCTTAATGTTACTGAAAACAAAAAATTGGGCGTTTTTACTGAAAGATCTGGCTGAAAACAAACTATCCTTTGTGCTTTTCTTCTTTAAAGAAATCATGTCTCCACGTCAACACCGTTATTGACAGCTAAAAACACAAAATCTTAACTGAAAGAGTCAAATGGCCTTAAGCAGAATCATCAGTTGCACGGCTATGACGTTCCTCCGAGAAACAGCAATTTTCGAAGCAATATATGGCCACACCGCCGAAAACATTGAGTTGTAACATTACCACAAAGAGAACAAGGCAACATTTTGAGAAATATTTCTTAATTTCTCTGCTTTCGTTATTGTCTTATCTCCTCTCATTTTTGATCGTCATTTTTTTCCTTAAAACAGTTTCTAGTAGACTCGAGAAGAGTAAGCCGTGATGTTATCACGGCTTACTGACAAACGACCAATAACATCTGGACTTCGTTGACCAATCAGGTTAACAACCACAGACGTATATATACCACCTACTGACGTTCCACAATTTACTTGACTCTGAAGATGACTTCCGCTCAGGTTGTCGAAACGTCAGTCAAAGTCACCACAAACAGTCCTTCTCAGGACTACACTCACCCGGATGATCATAATTTACGTACTTATGACATGACTCCTGGGTTCAAACCATTTACAATAGTTAAAAATGTTCAAAAATTTAAGGTGGCTCTGAACCCCTTCCCTAGCAATTTTTTTTAACTTTGCAAAAAGTTCAAAAAATCAACTGATAAAGAGTGGTAGTATTGCGCCATCAAAGTATAAGCTGGAAAGTGCTGGTAAATGGTGCCAGCCACCTTAAGCGCTCTTATCGGCAACATTTCTTGACGAAAAACCGTATCCTTTTAGTTGAACCTGACTTAAACACTAAAACAGATAAATGGTTATTTTTTTCACTGGGAAAATTCACTTCAACGTCAAAATTTTTACTTAACAGAAGAACAGGATCTCACGTTTATACTCAGAAAGAGTTGCTGCATCTCAACTTCACCTAAAAATTGAAAACTGATTAACTATTTTTTTCATTCGGAAACCACTCTCACATGTGACCAAAAACATTTTTAAAGGAAAATGGGCTTATTCTCTCAAAATTAAGAGAACAGAATATCGATTTTGCATCAAATGGTCCAACATTTTTAGTGACGAATTCTTTGTTCATCTCTACCTGTTTGAAGTCTTTACAAGTATTAAAATTTGAACTGACAATAGCTAGCAAAAGAGGATGTAGCTAGTCAGACACGTTAATTTTTGTACTCGCGAACGATTCGTAACATCGCAACCCACACTGAGGATTAAAAAAAAAGCCAAAATATAAACAGCAAAAAAGGCATTGTATTTTCAAGATTCAACAGAAAGAAACGCTGTCATTTAACCTGTTTTGATTTACTACAACCAAACGGTTAATACTGAGAAATCTGATCTCTTTGACTGAACAGAAAAAGAGCTAGTTTTCACTGGTAAGCATGTCGATATCTTTTCTGAACAATGACAACTGAACGAAAATGGTCTGACAGAACAGAACAGACCTCAATTCAGCGACAAACAATTTTTTTAGCATTTTTTCTGACAGATTGACTAAACTTCAAAGCTTTTATGGATTTTGTTGTAATACCTACAGATAAATCTACTTTACCATCAATACCAATTGAATCAGTGAATGAATGAATTGACATAATTTCCGCAAAAAAGTTGTTTCAAACTCAACATTCTTCCTAAAAAGTGAGACATAGCAAGTGAAATATTCAAGTGATTGATTCAAACTGAAAAAAAGAAAAAAACTACCGGTAACTTGTTTCGAGTTACTTTTGTCCTTGGATAGTCAAAAAGAGAATACCGATTTCAGATATCAGCGATACAAGTTTTGGTTTATTTTGCTTTAATTATAGTCTGACTTTAAAAAAGAACTGTTGTTGGTGACAATGACTGAAATTTAGACAACCTAAGCGCCTGCCATCATCAGTGTCAAGTTGATGTTGTATCGTAAGTTGATGGTATTCATGCCCCTTGTCACAGAATGGTAAACTAAGCAGTGAAGTCATTGGCTTATAGAAGAGGGTTTTCAATTCGGTGTCGTAAATTCAAAAACAAGGTATTTTCTCTGGCCAGTCAAAGCAGAGGTATACAGTGTAATGAGCCAATCACAACTCGAAGCAAATACATGTAACCGCCGCCTGAAACACGGGAAAACGCATGCGAGCAAGTCACTATTCGTTTTACTTGTTTCTCATTGGTTAAGAAAGTGGCGCGTTTTTTGCTAAGTAAATGCATAAATTTTTTGCACACTCAACTGAAACACGTTCCAAAAACCAAGATAGTAATTGGTCAGTTGTCAGTCTTTCCGTTTATTGTTGGTCTAATTTATGTCGGTCATCAGTAAGTCCAGTGCTGTTGGCTGTTCTGTTGACGTGTCGATAAGAGGTGATAGTAAGTTGGAGATGCTGAGCTGTTGGTTTTGGATACATTTTACGTTTTTCGTTTGTTCTTAGTTATCAAGTCCTTACTTCAGGTAACGTATTCAGCACTCAGTCAATTCTGTGATAAGTTTCTAAATGGGGATCATCAAAGCGATTTATGTCATCATAAGTCACTCGCCTGTGTTTAGCCTGTCATTTTTTTCAAACGTTTGCCCGACTCACCAATCATAGGTGGAATGGTAGTCAGAGCACATGTTCAGTTTTCTTGTAAGCTGTTCTCATGTGCGTCACTACTTTCGTTCCTTTTGAAGTTTGCGATGTATAGTAGTCACTGTGATAACTTTTTGACCCGCATGTACTGTAAATTCAAATTAGATCTCTTTCAGTCCTGGTGAGCTAGGACCTGATTGAAACTGTTCAAGCGACATTAAGGTCACAATTTGAGGCAAAATAGCGCAATCAAAGAACATTTCAGCCTCATCTTGGACTCATTTTAGACTTTAAGTGCATTTCAGCCCTTGAGATTTTGGCCCTTATTAAGGAGATCCAAATTAGCCCCTCAATACCATTTCAACCTCATCTTGGACCCATTTTAGCCTTTAGGTACAGGATAATGCTATTTTGACCCTAATTTAGGAGATCCAAATTAGACCTCAAAATAGCATTGCATTAAACTCACCGAATCGCTCAATTTTGGGGCTAAAACAGATCCTTTGAATTTACAGTGTGGATGATGCAAAGTTTGTTGCCGTACGTCGTTACTCTCAAAAGTACTTTTAATATTGGGTCCGGAATTATAGCTATAAAAAGGTCTCAAAATAACATTCGTTCGCCAGGATCGTTGTTTCTGTGCGTGCTCAATCTAACCGCAGACTCTCAGTTGTAGTCCTCCTTCCTAAAAACATTGTCTTATTTCTTAATATCGTCAGCTGGCCTGTTAGACGAGTCGCACTTGTCTTGTTAAAGTGTATACAGTGGTTCTTTGTTAGTCCGTTACTAGATGAACTATGAAACGATATGACATATTTTCTGTTGGTGTGCGTCGGCCTCACGTAGTTGTTCTTGGTAGTAAGTTGGCCTTAGTTGCTCTCACGTCCTACCAAGACTTCTAGAAACAGAAACGTACAATTCATACTAAGGGGTTTTGTCAGCACGTTAGAAGCACAAGCCTAGAAAGTCCACGATATCTATGTTCTGTGGGTAGCCGTGGTTTATTAGGAAAGTTATTAATGGCCATCTCCATTCTGACTAGTAGTAATTGGTATATTGATGGCGTCAATGTAATTTCACGTTTTAGGAGTCAGTTATTTCTACCGTAAGTTTCGATAGTTTTGGTAGTTGCAGTTTGTGTTAAGGCTCATTGCAAAACGTTCTAGCGTAAATCGTTTCAAAAGAGCCGCAGACCCACAGAATGAGGTTACGGGTCGCATCGGTGTATGGAATGTTTGTGTGCCTTCTGTGGTTGCAATTGAGGGCTTCTCAGTTCAGTGGTAGCAAGGATGAGTCAAATGTTGCCTGCGCCAATATTTTTCAGCTCACTGAGTAGAGAAATTTACTTTTTGCCATGAACTGCTAAGCGTCGAGTCTTGTCAGGGTTCTTAATTATAACTTTGTTTGTCGCAAACAATTGCGTTCAGTTTGTGCTTGTTTTTTTCTTTAGTCAGCAGTTACTCGTCCTTTGTCTTCTCATCTTGAAAAGACAGTCATTATCACCAACAACAGAATCGAACAACGATTCTAGAAAGACGAATATTCTGTACATGTACCTTTATACATATTCTGTTAACAGAAGTTTAATCGCACAATGCGTAGGAAATTCAGATTCGGTTTAACTTTCTTTCTCTATGCGCTAAGAATTATTAGAAAGCACTGAATCTTGTTTTCTTTACACCAGGAACTTGTTATACATGTGTTGCACTGTATCTTGAAAATTTATCAAAAATCATTTGTTTCAGAAAGAAATGAAGAAACCTATAAAGCCAAGTACATTCGGCGCGAATTAATTATTTGAAAGGCTCGCTATCGACTACACGTAAGCCGTCTAGGACCTTAATTACGCTCGCTTTGCACTCGTCATTGAGAGAAAGAAAATTGTCCATTAAAGACCCTGCCCGAAAGGTACCGTATTTACCCGCATAGTGGACGCTTGCACGTATAAGCCGCACTATAAACTTTAGAATTCAGTTACTCTGCCCTCCCCCTTAAAAATGCTTCACGACATCATAGCGGATGCTATGACAAAAAGTGGTCTATACAATGCATGCAGGTGAATACGGTAATCTTTCTCTGCATTTTTTCATGAATGTTACTATCTACCTCTACTTCTTGTTTAAGTGATCATCTTTCTTTCTTTCTTTCTTTCTTGCTTGCTTGCTTGAGTCAAGTATTTGAATGTTCCTTGTATCCTAAAAAGAATAAAGGAAAGATATGATTAATGCAATTACACCAGGATATGTAGCACGGCGAAGGCTTGTGCCTGCGTAAAAAGGTTAATAATTAAAATAAAAATAAATGACGTTATTTAGGGACACTGAAAATCAGTGAAATAAATATACAAACTGAACATAACATTTGTTAAAAATCCAAACCGGTGGGAGGCAAACCAGTTGGCTATTTACAAAACATGGGTTTGGTTTTGAAAACGGGGCTACCGTGAAACAAATCCAAGTGGTCAAAGTGGAACTTGAAAGTCGGAACCTGCGGATAACAAGTCCGGCGCCCTAACCACTTGGCCAAGCCTCCACCCTGCCTATACAGATATTTCAATTAGCGTTGTCAAATTTTCAAGCCGCGAGCTTACGCGACAAGACCGAAAGGTAGTATGGGTGTGTGTAAATCTTTTGTTATTCGACTTGTGATTTCATGATAAAAACCAAGGGATGGGAAGAAACACCATAAACGTTTGTGTGACGTATTCCGTAATAATCCTGCTGTATAAGAACAAAACTGGTCGTGAAATCCAACAGATTTATTCTATCACCAAACAACAACTTGAGAACTCGTGAAGGTGCTGCAGGAGAGCACATGCTGCGTGATAACGAGGCCTTACAAAGACACCACAGTTTGCCTCTACGATTTTTTTTCTGTTGGAGTTAATCATAGCTGAGTTTGGTCCATTTGAAATAGCTGAATACCACATGCCCAACTTTAATCATTTTTCAGTCTCCCAAAACGCAAGGCCAGAGCAAATGGTACAGAATTGATTCTTTCCTTTGCCCTTCTGTACATTTAATTATATTAAACCAATTCGGTAAACATACCTCAGCTCTGCTCCTTGTTTAAAGTGACAATCCTTCAAGCTTGCATGTGACTCCCAATCGGGTGCCATGATAGCGTCACCCTGTAGAGAATAAAAAAAAAACAAAACCAGTCAATAAAGTAATCACGGAAATTTATTGCCAAATAGTTTTCGACAACAGAGGATGAGGCTCATCCTCAGTTGATTTTTGAACAAGTGAATTTGGAAAATGTAGCGCGCAGGGAAAAGAATGTTTACACGATTTGAGCAAAGCCTAATATAAAAAAGAGGTAAAATATTAACTTTATTTCAGACTAGAAAGGAGCACGCCCCATAGACGATGGGGGAGGGGTGAGTAACCACTGAGTTACCTTTCACCTGTGCTGTTGGCATAACTTGACATAACAAATGAAGCCAATTACATTTAATGAAATTATTCTTTAATAATGGATGTTGCTGTTATTTGCTTTGCCCGGGAACTTAAGAAACACAGAGGGAGGTACTCAAGACATGCAAAGTAATTTAACAACTCACCTCTTCAGATAATGTTCGGTTCAGATTGATGACATCTCTTTGGCATTTCCCATTCCTAACCTTAGAAGTTACCTGGAGATGGATAAGCATTATGTTATTACCACTTTAATCCCCAATAGTGATCAACATCAAGTTTCTCCTTGTAATATCAATGGTTCATCAATCAAAAAGGTTATGAGAATATAATTTAAAGTATATGATCACCAAACATCAATTTCATGATATTTTAACATGATTTGTTCTTCCCACTACTGCAGCTATAACAAATGAATGCGGACAAGAAATGAGAATTTGTATTTGACACCGGGGATTAATGGTTTAAGGCGTGCTGGTAATGCGTGTGGGTGTATTCTGTATAAATATTGATCAAAGCATGACTTGATTAGTCAAAAACGTTTGGTTTTTAATATCTTTTTAACTTTTTAGCCTTGTAAATAATATTGTAAATCTCAAGGGAATATTATGGACAATAGAAATTAATTTAATGAAAATGTCTGCTCACCTTTTAATCAAAGTCAAACTGAGGCTAACATTCCTTTCGTTCATTTTAATTTGTCCCATCATGATTTGTCTGAAATTAACCTAAGGAGAGATATGAATTAAACAGACATGCTGGTTAACATTTTGTTCTTAACAAGTTGTCAAACAATAAATAAATATTATTGTTAAAAGAAGGTTTGAATCCTGCTCACTTCTTCCTGAAAGTATTGGGTGGGGGACCAACTGGTTATCCAAATCCTGACCGCACTGGGGACGAAAGGACAGAAGTGTACCCTTCTAATGGGCATGACTAGTGTAGGGGGATAGAGGGATAGGGGGATAGGGGGATAGGAGGATAGAGGGATAGGGGCATAGAGAGATAGGGGAATAGGGGGACTGAGGGATAGGGGGATAGGGGATAGAGGGATAGAGGGATTAAAGGGGGATAGAGAGATAGGGGGATAGGAGGATAGAGAGATAGGGGGATAGAGGGGTAGGGGGATAGGGGGATAGAGGGATGGAGGGATAGGGGGATAGGAGGATAGAGGGATAGGGGGATAGAAGAATAGTTGGATAGAGCGATAGGAGGATAGAGGGATAGAGGGATTAAGGGGGTAGAGAGATAGGGGGATAGGAGGATAGAGGGATAGGGGGATAGATACTTTCCTTCCTCTTCCTTGGCAACCCCGCCCTTTCAACTTTTTCACCATACTTCCCCCATATTTCTCCCAGTTATCGCCACTAGCAAATATTTTTTTTTTCTAGCATCCATTCTCTTTAATCCCCAGTTTACACCTCCCTCCTTCCCCTGCCCATTTTATTATTTTTGAGTCTCTCCCTTATAAAACATGCTGCAATTATCAGACTTTTCTAATTTAAAGGCAGGCCCTTTTAATAATACGTACGTCATGAACTTGTGTGGCAAGGATCGCCCAGAGAAAACTCCTTATGATTCTGTTGTTAACATCTCTTCAAGGATAGTTGAGAGGACACACAAAGGAAGGCACTGCAAAGGAAGAATAAAAATTGCTTGAAAATTCAAAAGCTGGTGTTAAGGACGGTGCCTACTAACACCGAAGTATTTTTGTGTGGTTTATGACTATGCGGGAAGAGTAGATCTTAGCAAGGCCTATTGGAATCCAAAACGAAAATTGGGTGTAGCCACGCATCTTTCAGAGATAATTAAGCAATAATATCTTTAAAAAGCGCCAAAATATAAAGCAATGTATGGGATTTTTTTCCTAAATTGAAGCTTAATTATCTCTGAAAACTGCATGGTTACCCCCAATTTTCTTTCGATATACCAAAAGCACGTGCTAAGTTCTGCTTTCTCCGCGTAGTTTTAAACCGCGGAAAAATATTCCGGTATTAGCAGGCACCACCCATTAAGGAAACCCGAGTATCTTGAGATGCACAGAACGTATGCGCAGTATTACAATAGTAGGCACCGTCCTCAAATGTAAGTAAGTCAAACAAGGTTGTGGATTTAATAGCAATGACAGCAGCTACTGACAGTAAACTAAGGCCTTGAGAAGAGGAGGGAGTAGGGGCGGGGTGGGGGTGGGGGTGGGTTTATCAGCAATGACAGCAAAGATACAGCCATCATGTGTTTAAGTGAAGAAGGGAAAAATCAATTTGCCAAAAAAGCTGAATACATTTAGGTTCAACAAACATGAACCTGACTTCCACTGATTGAGGGCTATACCTATAATCACCAAAATTAAACACTAGCCAAGTTTAAAAATTAGAGAGCAAAAAAAAAACTCTTAATTCCTAGTTTAAAAAATGATATCCTCAAAAAAGAAGTAAAACTACATGTACAGCTGTAAGGTGATGAACCACTAACCCAGTCATAGAATTTAAATTACAATTTGACAGAGATATGAATTATTAAAACCATCAAACAACAGGGATCCCATTGAACAAAACAGCACATTTGAATTAATTGGAAGGTTGCAATGAAATGATCTCTGATGGTTTTAATTAACTATTAGACAAGTAATTGTAGTTAGGTGTCCCCAATTAGACAGTGTACATTGTATGCTAGCGACTTCGACACTATATAATAAAGTTCTTACTTATTTACTTACTTACTTAGTAACTTACTTGTACTTACAAAATTTCTTAGAAATCTATAAACAAGAGACTGAAATTGGGATGTCTGAAAAAGTGCCGTGCCGTGAAACACTGGAAACTAAAAAAGGAGTAAGAACATTGTTTATACATGTGAAATGCTTAGATTTAAGCAGATTTTTTTGTGGGAGCTGTGCAACAAGATTCAGTGGATGAAATCCTAAAGTGTGCCCATTCAAATGAAAGCTAGTGAGCAGTACTTTCCTGTGGTGCTGTTTTTTATGCTGTACCAGATGGCTCTAAGTTTTCAGTCTCTGGATGAAATCCTAAGGTGTGATCATTCAAATGATAGCTCCTGAGCAGTACTTTCAGGCCTAGTGTAGTGCTGTTTATTATGTTGTACAAGGTTGTTCTAAATGTGCATGTACCTTTTGAGTCTGTGGATGAAATCCTAAAGTGTGACCATTCAAATGAAAGCTACTGAGCAGTACTTTCCTGTGGTGCTATTTATTATGCTGTACAAGGTGGTTCTACCTTTTAAGTCTGTGCATAAAATCCTAAAGTGTGACCATTAAAATGAAAGCTACTGAGCAGTACTTTGCTGTGGTGCTGTAGAAGGCAGTTCTACATGTAACTTTGGAGTCTGTGGATAAAACCCTAAAGTGTGAGTATTCAAATGAAAGCAAGTGTCAGCAGTATTTTCCTGTAGTACTGTTTGTTATATGATACCAGGTGGTTCTAAATTTAAGTCTGTTGATGAAATCTTAAAATGTGACTCACATAAAAGGTACTGAACACTTTCTGTATAGTTCTGTTGTGCTATTATTTTATTATATACTGTGTGAGCCAGTTCTAACATTAATTTTCAGTCTGTGGATACAATCCTAAAGAGAGACCATTCAAATGAAAACTACTGAGCAGTAAATTTGTAGTTTATTGGGCTGCCACGGTGGTTTTACACTACTGCCTGGAAGAAACATGTATTGACTCATCAAGACAAGGCCTGACAGTCACACACTGTACTAAATTGTCTGGCTGGTAGTGGCCGTGCGTCCACCGAGGTAAACATAGGGTGCAATTTGCCATAGAAAATTTGCAGCAGCTGAAAAAAGGGAGGCATGCAGCGGGAAACAACAATAGGGACTAATTGCATTTCTAAAATAAGTTTTTGCGTGTGCGCATAGAGTTTTCAATTGTTCGAGGTGCTAGGAATTGGTGCTATATAATCAAAGCAGTATTAAATAGTCAAAATGCCATTGCATAGTTGGCGCATTGTCTTCATTCTTTGACTCAGCATACATTTACATTTGATCTTTTCAGAGATAATAAATGAAAGACCCTTACATGTATAATCCAACACAAGAAAGAAGCTTGTTATTTGCCAGGGTGTGATACATGTGTATGTTGATTTACATTACTTTTCAAAAATTGTTCAGTGTTATAACTGCATCAAAGTTTAAAAGAAATTATTATAAGCACGTTTTATGAAAGAGACTTTGCTAAATTATTGCAACAAAATTTCTTTTTAGAATTTAGTTTTCTTAAATATTTATCCATTTCAATACAAGTGACCAGGGCAAACTTCTTTCAACATTCAACCACAGTTTGCATAGGAGCAAGTTTGATGTTTGTTTTGCACTCATGGGAACCAGCTGTAGTATGTTTCTATTTTTGCACTTTTATTATTCTTTAATTTTTTTCCTGTTTAGTTGCACGTTATACGCCAGTTAGTTGCATGTGGCAGTGACCAACTCGAAAGCCTAAGCTCCTTTGGTCACTGCGCACATTTTACTTTTCACATTTATGTAATTTAATGCTATCTTTTGTTGTGAGCCATTGAAATAGAGCACAATAATAAAAACCTTAAACCTTCTGATTGGCTGTTAACCTAATGCAGACTAGATGGCTGCTAAAAATATCTCCTGAATGTTGGATTGTCATTTTTAAATGCAAGCTAGTGTTCGAAAAAAACAGATATTTAGAGAGTATATTATTTCTGTTGCAGGGTCCCTACCCCAACATGTCATCACGCAAGGCAAACATTTTAATTACCTTGGTGTCCACGTGTCAAAGGTGGGGTGGGAAATTTTTTTCAATAAAAGCCCCCCTGAATATTAGCTCTCCCCCACCCGGGCCATTTTGTAGTACTTGTTGTACTGGGTACTATGCATGAAAGATATAGCGCCTGAACTGGACCTAAGACATCTTGTGAGCTACACAGTAGCCATATTTTGAATCAATACCTTCCAAAGTATAAGTTAAGCTAACCTTACTAAAGTTTAAAGTTTTTAGCTTGCGAATTCTTTTTTCTGTATATTCACTTACGGTATTTAAGTTTATGCACCGATCAAATCGAAGCTTGAACATCCCCCCCCCCCCCCCCCCCGGGCAAACCACAGGCAGTTGACTATTTTCTGTGCCCAGGGAGTGGGGAATTTGACGGGTAAGGCCTTCCCGGGGGTGGGGAATTTGACCTTGCCTAGGTGGGATGGGGAAAATTGAACAGGAAGTGTCAGGTTTCAAATCGCTTTTTTGGGGGGGGCGCCGAAATTGCTAACAGCTATAAATACGTGTTTGGATGAGATGAAAGAGTTTAAACGAAGAGATATAGCATTTGTGAGCGATTGGCTTACAAAAAAGGTGTTCAAAAGTGAGAGTGCTTAAACATTAATTATTTTTATAGATTGTACATAAAAGGATGTGGATTTTTTATACAATGAGTCAAGTTGCGGCTTTGTCCCGCAGTGAACAGTGAAAGAAAAAAAAAGCACTGTCGAATAAAAAACGGCTTTGGTTTAAACTGCAGAATACCATGCCACTCAAACAGTTTACGTAGCCGGCTAACTCATTTTAAATATGTTATTATGTATTTCTCGTTAAACAACCTTTGCCGTGTTTCGGAGTTAGAGCAGCTTACACTTGCTGATTGACATTGTCCAACTTAATAAATTCAATTTCCAATCAATTTTATGTGGCTAAATGAAATTTAGGCTAAGTTAAGCTCGAAACAATGCGGGTCAGCAGTCTTCCCTCACAGTGGTCACAGGGGCGGCCCAGGAGTTCTAGCAGGGACACGCTGTGACGCTTTCATGCAGTTGTTTTCGTCGCTTTGCTCGCTCAAAGGTCATTCGCTGTTTGCATTTGCTCGGCTGCAGTTAGCTGTTTGTCTGCTGCTGTGATTTTGCTCGATCGTTCTTCTTCGTTTATTCGCTCTGTCTTTTCTTGGAGTCATGCTTTCTACTCGGACCACGAACAACAGTTTGTCCAGTGCGGCTTTTTCTCCAGCGCCTTCGTCGTCCGCGACGACATCCTCTCTGGCGTACACGTCGAGCGCACCTTCGCCGCCATCTTCGGTAGTGACACCTTTGGGTGGTGCAAGCGCGGTGGATCTGAACGTTTTGGCGGCTGTAGTCGATGCCGTAAAACTGGCTCTGTTGCCTGAGAGCTCCTCGTCCTCGTCGCTTCCTGCTAGTGTTCCTGGAGTCGCTGTTTCGTCCGCTACGGCTCTGCCTTCGCCGGTTCCCGGAATTGGGGGCGTTCCCTCCCAAGCTGCCGACTTCGGAGCACGTGCGACTGCCTTGTTTGCCTCTGGCGCGGGCTTTTCATCTCCTTTTGCCTCTGCGGCTCCCACAGCGTCCCAAGGTAGGCCTGCTTTTGTAGTTCCTTCCTTTGTGACCACGTTTAGTGCGCCGCTTAACTCAATTACGACTCCCGCGACCGGTACCTCTCACGGTTCGTGGCCCGTCCCATTGGGGAATGTCGCCTCCTCGTCTAGTCTTCCATCAGTACCCATACTAAACCAGCCTTTTGTCGTCGGTCCCGGTTTTTCCCCGATCCCTGCCAAGACTGTGGGGCAAATTCTGGCAGGCAAGTTTGTCGACCTGAGCGATTTGCTGTCGGCCAACATATCTCAGGCGGAACCGAAGGGTCAAGTCTTGCTCGACGGGCGTTTAGTGTTTACTCCCTCGACCAAAAAGCAGCGTCGTCGGGTGGAAGATATTGTAACGTGGTCCGAAGCCTTCACAATCTATTCTATGATTGTTGCCTCTCACTTCCCTCACCGCTGGCAGGACCTCACACAATACAAACTGTTGATTCTTCGCACCTATCGCCAGTTCAACGGTCGCGTTTGGCTCGCCTATGACAAGGCTTTTCGTGAGCATGCTGCGGCTGTGAACTTGACAAATTGGTCTTCAATCAATGTCCAACTTTTTAATTTCCATGCTGCGGGAGCATCAGTGCGTGGCGGACAGGGCTCGCTCGCTCGCGATGCCACAGAGCCTTCTGGTTCCTCCACTTCGCAAATCATTTGCAGGTCGTGGAACGCTGGGCGTTGTTCTGCGTCATTTTCATCTTGCCGGTTTGCTCACTGCTGCAGCATCTGTGCAGGATCGCATCGTTCTTCTTCATGTTCCGAGCGCCCTGAGAGTCGACCCACGCGTGAGTCGAAACGCCGTTCAGCCTCCCCAGCTCCATACTCTGCATCCCAAGCCAAGTCCAAGCGCTCCTAGGGATTTGCTGACGTCAACCGTGACGTGACCTTGTTTTCCGCCTATCAGTTCTGTTTTCAGCCCGTTTCTGCTGTTGCCTTTAGCATCTCGTTAGTTCGCTGGCGTACGTTCCTTACTGGACTAGGGCGGGCCCCCGGCTTGGCTGACGTGGTCCAGGGCTGGTCGTGGGCTAGTCATGCGTACTGTAGGCTCTTATTTGGCATTTCGCTTGCTTTTGTTGCACATTGTTGTTTTGTTTCCCAATTGCCTGTGCTGCAGTGGTAGCTTTTGTCACTTTGCAGTGCCCGTGTGCTCGGCACTTAAGTTTACGCAGCGCACATTTATTCGTGCCGTAGTGGTTTATGTTTAGATGCTCGTAGTTCCATAGCTCCATAGCTTATTAATAAAGTCTTTGCTTTCATGGTTATTGTTGTGAGTCATTCCTGTACCGATTTTTTTTTTCTCTCTTGTCTCCCCAGCCGAGGCCATCTTGCCCCCAGTGTCCATGGTGTCCCCTCTCAATGTGGAGGAATTCGCTCGGGAATTGGCGGGTCACCCCAACCAGCAGCTGGTCTTCTTTGTCCTTCAGGGTCTTCGGCGTGGTTTCAAACTGGGCTTCCATTCCTCCCAAAAACTTAGGTCGGCCAAGAAAAACAAGCCATCAGCTTACCTCCATTCAAAAGGCATTGATGCATACTTGGCTACTGAAGTGTCAATGGGCAGGGTTGCGGGCCCTTTCAGCTCCCCTCCCCTTTCTAGGCTCCATGTCAGTAGCTTTGGGGTTATTCCAAAGAAGGGCCAACCGGGTAAGTGGCGGCTGATCGTAGACTTATCCTCTCCCGGGGGCTCCAGCGTTAACGATGGTATCGATCCTGACGAGTTCACCTTGCAGTACATTACAGTTGACCAAATCATTCAAATGGTCTCGCGCTATGGGCCTGGAGCCCTCATGGCGAAATTTGATGTTGAATCCGCCTACCGGAACATCGCCGTCCATCCTGACGATCGTTTTCTTTTGGGCATGAAATGGCGGGGGCAACTTTATGTGGACCTTGCTCTTCCCTTTGGCCTCCGCTCGGCTCCGTTTATTTTTAATTCTGTGGCGGACATGGTCGAATGGATTCTTTTGAACCGTCATCGTGTTTCTGACCTGTTACACTACCTGGACGATTTCATTACCGCTGGTCCTCCACATTCCAGTCAGTGCCTTGTTAACCTCAGCACTGCCTTATCCGTTTGCAAGCGGTTGGGTTTACCCCTACACCCCAAAAAGTGCGTTGGACCGTCCACGTCTCTAATTGTCCTCGGCATTGAGCTGGATTCCCTTTACCAAGTTGCGCGCCTACCTGCAGATAAACTCGCTGCTATTCGGGATCTGATTTGCTCCTGGCGTCCTCGTCGCTGGTGCAGAAGGAGAGAATTGGAATCCCTCATTGGGCACCTGCATCACGCGGCCAAGGTGGTTTGGCCTGGGAGAACATTTATTCGCCGCATGATCAACTTTTTTTCTGTTTTCGTCGGGGTGACCATCCCAATCGCCTCAATCAGGAATTTCAGCTTGATCTCCAATGGTGGCATGAGTGCTTAGACTCTTGGCACGGCGTCCGTTTTTGGCTCTATCCTGGCATGGATTCAGCTACTGATCTTGAGGTAACTTCAGATGCAGCCGGCTCTGTTGGCTTTGGTGCCTACTTCCGGGGTATGTGGTTCTATGGCGGATGGGCTACACCCCAGGTTCAGCAGTCCATCGCTTACAAGGAACTTTTCCCTGTTGTGATCGCGGCTCACCTGTGGGGTTCTCAATGGACCAGAAGGCACGTACTGTTCCGTTCTGACAATGCCGCCGTGGTTGTGATACTTTGTGCGAGGTCTTCAAAAGTCCCAGTTTTAATGCATCTCCTTCGTGAGCTCTTGCTTTGCGCTGCGCGTTTCGGCTTTACCTTTACTTCATGTCATGTCCCAGGCCTACAAAACAAGATTGCTGATGCCCTTTCCCGTTTTCATTGGCAGGAGTTCAGGCAGCTTGCCCCAGAGGCCCAGCCATCTCCCTGCCAGATTCCTCAGCCTCTTCTCGACCGCTTGATCTCAGTCTGCTAGAGCAACGGTGCTGTGAATTTTTTGGGCACGGCCTGGCTCCCTTGACTCATCGGACATACGCAACTGTTCAAAGGAGGTTCTACACCTTTTGCTGCCAGGCAGGGAAACTCCATGCCAATGGTTCACCCTGCCCAGCCAATGAGTGGACACTGTGTTCATTTGTGTCTTTTTTGGCGGACTCGGTACAGCACTCCTCCATTAAAGTTTACCTTTCCGCCATTCGTTCCCTGCATATTGAGCAAGGATTTCCTGATCCGTTGCAGAACTGTTTGCGGCTACAGCGGGTCCTTAGGGGGATTAAACGGGTACAGGGTTCCCCTGCGACACAGCGCCTCCCGGTCACAGATAACATCATGGTGGTCATTTGGAAGGCCCTGGACTTGTCTTTGTTTGACCACTGCATGTTCTGGGCTGCTTGCACTCTGGCTTACTTCGGTTTCCTTCGTTCTGCGGAGTTCACCGTCCCTAGCGTAGCTAGCTTTTCGCCTTCTCTGCACCTGTCAGTTCGTGATATCTCGGTCGACTCCTCCTCATTGCCTTCTTGTATGCGGGTGAGAATCAAGGCCTCCAAAACAGATCCATTTCGCAAGGGGTGCGCGATACATATCGGCAGAGGTAGTTTCCCTTTATGTGCTGTCCATGCGATGATGGCGTACCTTGGCCTTCGTGGCAACGCACTTGGTCCCTTGTTCCTTCTCCAGAATGGTCAGCCTCTGTCGCGCGCCAGGTTGACTGATTGGCTTCGTCAGATACTCTCGGCAGCGGGCGTCTCTGGGAATTTTTCAAGCCACAGCTTCCGGATCGGTGCAGCCACTGTCGCTGCTCGTAGTGGCCTACCTGATCATCTGATCCAGGCACTTGGGCGCTGGACCAGCAGCGCCTATCAGTCTTACATTCGTACCCCGTCAGAAGCTCTAGCCAGCCTGTCAAAACATTTGGCTTAGCCGCCTGGCCATCTCAGCATAGGGGCTGGCCCCCGTAAGGTTCTCCATATGTGTGGTAAGTTTGGGGTAGGCTTGCTCAGTTGCGCGCTGGTGCTTGGGTGGGTGTGGAGTAGGAGGTCCCATTTCCCCCTGCTTCTCGGGTCCCTCCTTTTCCAAGCACCTCTGATGAAGGAGGGGTTGGGTGGTGGCCGTTCGCAGGGTTGCCATGGATACCTCCTTGCCGCCAAATTTCAGCCTGGCTCCACCACCTTTAGGCACCTGTTCACCTGTTCTTCCTAAAATCCACAAACAAGGCAACCCTGGCCGACCCATCATATCCAGCAATGGCCACCCTACTGAACGCATTTCCGAGTTCGTCGATTACCACCTAAAGCCCCTTGTTCAGAATCTTCCTTCATTCATAAAAGATACTACACACTTTCTTCTTCAACTCGAGAAACTGGGACCTCTACCGGAAAACGCCCTCCTTGTCACCCTGGATGTTTCCTCATTGTATACTAACATTCCTCATAACGAAGGCATCGAAGCCTGCCGCCATTTTCTAAAGACTCGTCAAAACAAATCCCTTCCTGCTGAAAGCATATGTGATCTCATAAGAATGATTCTTACAATGAACAACTTTTCCTTCAACAACGAACACTATTTACAAGTACACGGGACAGCTATGGGAACCCGCATGGCACCTTCATACGCTAATCTATTCATGGGTAAATTTGAACAACACGCCATTGGAAACGCTCCTCTCAAGCCGTTCGTTTGGTGGAGGTTCATCGATGATGTCTTTATGATATGGACAGAAGGAGAGGAACACCTTAAAGATTTCATCAGATACTTAAACTCTATTCACGCGAGTATCAAATTTACCCATGAATACTCAAATTCCTCTCATCAGACACTCCCTTTCCTAGATGTCCAAGTCCACCTCAGCAACAACCACATCCAAACAGATCTCCACACAAAACCCACAGACAAGCATCAATACCTCCTCAAAACTTCATGCCACCCGAACCACACTAAACAAACTATTCCATTCAGCCTTTTCCTGCGAATCCGTCGCATATGCTCTACTGACGCTTTCTTTGATAAACGAAGCGAAGAACTCATCAAGCACCTGGTCCAACGTGGTTATAGCCGCTATTCCCTACAAAAAGATGCAAATCGCGTACGAGCCATCCCACGTCACGCAACACTACAGCCACAAGAACAGAAAGCCACAAAAACAGACAGAACACCCTTCGTCATATCCTTCAATCCTGCACTTCCCAACATCTCATCTATTGTGAAAAAACATATCAACATCCTCCAGTCCTCCGCCAACTGCAAACAAGTTTTCCCTCATCCACCAGTTATCGCCTACAAACGTAACGCAAGTCTACGTGATCTCCTGGTCCATTCCGAGCTACCTCAAAACAAGCCCTCCAACCAACAACCCGCTGGAATTCATAAATGCAACCACCCACGATGCCTAACTTGCTCATTTCTCCAAGAAGGTCAAACGAACTACACTTTTTTCAACACTTACGAATCACGCAAAATTTCTGACTACATATCTTGTAATTCCAAAAACCTAATCTATTTAATTCAATGTAAGAAGTGCCACTCCCAATACATTGGGGAGACAAAGCGCAAACTTAATGAACGTTTCGGGGAGCATCGCAGATCTATCCTGAATCACCATCAACTACTCAACCCCACTCCTGTCTCGCTACATTTCAACCAACCTGGCCACTCAATCAACGACGTCCAACTAATCCCGCTTGAACTTATACGCAGCAAACGTGACTCAGTTAGAAAGGCTCGTGAAGCTCATTTAATCAACAAAGCTAAAACATTGCACCCTCTTGGTATAAATAGACGTGACGAAACACGCCAATGACATGTCTCACACTTAGTCCTAAACAACCAATCATTGTCACGCATTTTATATTTTAAATCTTCTTTGTAACGATCCTTTTATGTTTCTCACTTTTCTTTTTCGTTCAGCCCCCGAGGAAGGTTTGTATTGCAAACCGAAATATCGGGCAAAAAAATTTGTTTTTTTAAAAAACAAATATATTTCAGTTATTCTAGCTTTTGTTGTTTGCTCTCTCAAGCTTGTCACCTCCGCCGTTGGGATCAGTCTGCCGTTAATATTTTCTACCTGTTCCCAAGCTCATCTATTGATGATGAGTTTAAATGTGGCTAAATGAAATTAGGCTAAGTTAAGCTCGAAACAATGCGGGTCAGCAGTCCTCCCTCACAGTGGTCACAGGGGCGGCCCAGGAGTTCTAGCAGGGACACGCTGTGACGCTTTCATGCAGTTGTTTTCGTCGCTTTGCTCGCTCAAAGGTCATTCGCTGTTTGCATTTGCTCGGCTGCAGTTAGCTGTTTGTCTGCTGCTGTGATTTTGCTCCCGCTCCCTCCCTCCCTTCTCTATGGTAAGTTTTAGGTAAGTATTCCACTGATTTATTCAGTGTGACGGTGCCGGGTGGTGGCCGTTCGCAGGGTTGCCATGGATACCTCCTTGCCGCCAAATTTCAGCCTGGCTCCACCACCTTTAGGCACCTGTTCCCAAGCTCATCTATTGATGATGAGTTTAATAATAGTTTCAATGTTAAAGTTGTGGTTTTTGTGGTAACTCATGACAGGAGCTGACGACGATTGTTCTTTAGGAGGGGCATTTCACAGACAAATGGGATGATAAGGTAGGGCATTTGGCCCAAGGGGGCGGGAATTTCAACGATCCAATCTTCAAAAGTTCAAATGCCCGGGGTTTGCCCAAGGGAGGGGAGGGGGAGGGGTGGTTGGGGGATGTTGAAGTTTCGAGTTGATTTGCGCATTATTTTAGTTGCTGCTGTTGCTTTGTAAACTTTGTTAATAATGTCAATTTGTAAACACCAAAATTTATTTTTATTTAGTTTAATATATAGTCATACCTACCTGCCTCGACTAGGCATATACCCAACTTGTAACTCTGTTTTAGTAAAGTGTTGTTTACAGGATGCACAGTACTTTTGTACTTACCCTGCCGTTATTCCGTTCCTTACGCGTTGCAAGTTATTTGTCCTATCGACCCAACACAGGAAAACGCTTTCTGTTCATGAAGCATCCATAGGTATCCTCTGTTTCCGCCGTTAAATTCGACTGTAGCAGCGTTGTTCAACGCATACAGGACTTTTAAAATGCGAGCCATTTGTGTCAACGTGATTGTAGCTCATAAGCCTCTCAAATGAAGAAAAAACGATCGTTTGTATTGGAAAAATCGTACATAAAAAACGAATGCAACATAATAGCCACCTTTTTTGTAGATTTAGAGCATAAACTTACTTGCTTTAGTTTAAAGGTTTTCTCACAGAAATTTTGTTCAAATCTTTCCGCGTCGAATCAGTCGCCAAAAGCTTTAATCCCATCGTGCATTGGGAGTGGTGTAAGAGTAGACCAAAAGCGATACCAAAGTGGTTGTAATCGATATTATTCAGGGTCACTGGGTAATCGATAATCGTCAAAGTCAAAATCAAAGAATTCTAAACAGATGCAATATCGTTGATGAAGCTGAATTATTTGAAGTACAACAACACGCAAACTTTTGACACTAGCTGAAATTGAAAGTTTGAAACTGTCCAAACTGAGTGTATTCTTGGTTTCCACGTCACGTCACCAAATTCTAGAATTCAAAACCGGGAGGCCTACAAAATTTTTGCCCTCATTCAACGAAAAAGGGCCTAAAAATACGTCTTTTCACAATTTCTTAGCTCGAAGTCGTACTTCCTTTTGAAAATAGAACAGTTTCAATTTTCGAGTTTTCATCGTGCCCGACATCAGGAGGACGGCCGTGACAGAGCTGTTCCGTATCTTAAAAATCACTCTTCGGGTGAGTTTTCAGCGTTCTAATCAATTTAAGTTTGAGGAGCAATATTAATCTAAACATTCGAACATTCACAAGGGAAAACAAATCTCTTTTCTGGCAAAAGTGAACTCCAGATGTATTTTTCCTATTTCCGGCCCCCATGTTGGTGCCCCTCAGAGGGACACCAACATGTTGTCTCTATATATTTGTGTGGAGCATTTTGTCAAATAATCCGAGTACGGAATACCGCACAGACATGACACTTGGACAGATTCCTTATTTGTTTATCATCTATAAGATGTCAATTTCTTGACTTCATTTATGGAATAATTTCGATTTTTTTTTTCAATGGCGTGACAGTGAAAACCGGCAATTAAAAAAGGCCTTCAGAAGGTGTGTGTGTTGGGGGGGGGGGGGGGGGGGAGGGGTAAGGGTAAAACCTAACAAATGCGTCCAAATAGTGACAGCTATCGCCTCTTTCATTTTTGCTTTGGTCTGCAATGAATTCGTGCGATCTTCAAACGAAAGGTCTGGAGCTAGTGTTTTACACAAAGAGTAGGACTGGGGATAGACGACTCACACGCTTGTGAGTGCGAGGATCCACGCAACAACTGTTTTACAGAGTACCTTTGGTTTTTGGTCATTTCCAATATCTCCCACGGTCACATTTTCACATTTCCAAACCTGCAGTGAGATCTGGGTACGAGATGATTTCCATACAGTACATCTGCGTTCCAACTTCGGTGCGATACGAAAATCGTATAGGAACCCGCGTGAAATAAGCACGACCACAAGACGAAAATTTTATGCAACCCCAGCTGTGCTTTTGCCAAGAGGACATATTACTACGTCTTGCGCTTGTTTCACAAGTGAGAACGAATGTTACTTGCTTAATTAAGAAATCACTGACCGAAATCGTTAAAATATAGACTGACTTTTAACTCGGCTTCGATGTTTGTCACTGTACGAAAGAAAGCGTGACATAACAGAGCTGATAAAAAGGGCAGTGTCACCTATTTCTTGTGCCCCTTTAAATAGCCAAACTGAGGCATTTTTGAATTGATGGAATGGCCAAAATAACGATTCAGTTGTGTTAAAAATAACCCTACTAGTGCACAGAAACTTCTATTAATTATCTTTGGCTGCAGATGACTAGGATGGAAATGGATTGCATTTTGAGAAAATTGGCCAATTATTTTTAAGTTTTTCCTGTCAGATTGTAGAGAAGTCGCTAAAAAATTATTATAGTTTGTTCTTTCTCGGAGAAATCCCGTAGTATTTTCTCCCCAGTGCTCTTACAACAAGTTTATGTTAGAAAAAAGGTTGTTTAAGCTGTTTTAACCACTGAAATACAGCAAAATCACCCTGACAGTGTCCCCTTAAAACACAACAGGAAACAACATAGATAATTTCCATTATTACCCGAGGCGTTTATTAAAACAATCCCCTTACAGAATAGTTGCACTAAGCAATCTACTCACTTATTTTCAAAGGCGTCTTAATGACTGCTGCAAACAGCTTTTGCTTGAATCATGTTTAGTCTATCGAACAGAACTTGTTTGTATTCTCACTTGCTCAGTGTTGCATTGACAGATTGACAATGGAAGCTAGTTAAAGTTACTCCAAGAATAAGTTTCTGACTGTAACAATGGAGGAAATTTCTTGTTCCAAGGCTTCACAACATGGTAAACCACCTCTCTGAACTCTTGTATGTAAATGTGTCTGTATGACTAGCCGATTAGATTAGCAACTGC
This sequence comes from Pavona decussata, assembly GCF_977016875.1. Taxonomy (NCBI): domain Eukaryota; kingdom Metazoa; phylum Cnidaria; class Anthozoa; order Scleractinia; family Agariciidae; genus Pavona; species Pavona decussata. Next base: position 6,682,684 of record NW_028145470.1, on the reverse strand, counting down.
TACCTGTGGGCCACCCGTGATAAGATCCAACTAAGATTACTCAATAATGAGATTCCTATTGTTGTATTTCAAACGAGAAGGAAAAAATAAAGAGATTAATAGAACGTTTACAAGTCGCTTATTGCGCCAATGCATATGGGTGTGTTCCCTGTCGAGTGTAAAATTTCGTTTGTGAGATAACAAA